>NC_080545.1:6493635-6793635 GCF_028640845.1 Ahaetulla prasina
TCCAATCCAATTCAGAGAATATCTCCCTTATAGCTTCTATAACCATATAATTTTCCCCCCAGGTCTTTCTTACATAAGATCTTTCGAGAATATTCTATTTAAAATTCAGTACAACACATTATAAAATTTCAATACAGAAAATTACAATATCTATTCAACTTTAGTCCTTCCTCGTCAAAATCCAGTATAAATCCAAATATCTAGTCTTTTATGATAGATATAAAACATATAATCAACCCATTTCTTCCAGATCTTCCTCACATATTGTCTTTCAGGGACACTAATATTTTTGTCTGTTAATATTTCAAAACAACCTTGTTTCAAGGATAATACTTTTGTCTCTTGCCATTTTTTTTGATGCATTAATCTCTGTCTTTCCTTCATTACTCCTTTTGAAAAGTCAGTCACAATATTTCCTAGTAGTTCCTTATGTCCAAGAATCCACAAATTACTGCCGTATATTTCATCAGTCCAAAAAGAGAACTCTTGGAAAGCATTAACCCTGTGAGTTTTTTCGGTTCGGGAGACAGCCTCCTGTAGCACAAATTCAGGCATTTCATCCAAACTATTTAAAGAAAACTTCTTTACATCAACTTGTTTATTCACGATCATATCTTCATATTTATCCACTTTTGTTTGTATCTCCTCCATTCCATTTTCCAAGTCCTGATTACACTGGTTAATTTCCTCCAAGCTCTCATCCAAAACGTCCCCATTTTTTATCAATTCGTATTTTTGAATAATTAAATACATTCTTTCTGTGTAATCCTGTATAAAGTCACGAATCCATTCTTCTGAAAGAACCTTCATGGCAAAGTTCTTGCTGAGAATCCCCTTATGAAATACTTAAACAACGTAATATAATCCAACAATCCACAGTCCAACACAATAAGATAAAATCTCCATTCAGTTTCGATTTCGCAGCAAGGCTCCTTTCCTTTCCCTTCCCTTTATCGCTCTACTTTCAGTTGCTCTCAAACGCCATTTTAAACAATTAAAGGAAGGGGGGGGGAAATTTCTCTTTTTAAAGAAGGTGGAAGTCAGAAAGTCAAAAATACTTGCAAACCAATAATTGTTCACTCATGCTTCTTCCGTCTGCTTATAGAAATCCACAAAAAGAAATCAATTGTTAGCAGAGCACCGATCTAACTTTGAACGGTCGCTAAACAAACTGTTGTAAGTTGTGGCTTACCTGTATTAATCTATCTGCCCAGTTCAGATCCTACGTGGGCTAACAAATCTTGTTGATTTTTATAGATAGCAATGTTCCACTTCTTTTTAAAGGTTTGGCACAGGGGTGAAATCTACTTATCTTCCTTACCGGCTTGGACATGCACACGCCCCCTGTACGCAGACCTCCTGCGCATGCGCAAAACCTTCTGCACATGTTCAGAAGGTAAAAAACACATTAGTTCCTGGTTAAAACCAGGAAGTAATGACACTTGGGTGGGTGGGCAGAGATTTGCTCCACTATCGCTACTGGATCGCCAGGCCACCGGCCACGATCACTACCGGATTGCGAGATCCAGTCAGAACTGGGAGCATTTCACCCCTGGTTTGGAGGCTAAATTTTTTAAAAAAAAAGAAGAGAGGAACAATTGCTTCATAGTTTAGGTCTCTTAAGAGAAGCATCTAATGCAGAAAGTAGAATACCACTGTACAATATGAGCGTACTCAGAAGTAAGATCCATCGACTTCGGTTGGTTTTATTGCCAGGTTAGACCAGTGGTAGTCAACCTGGTCCCTACCGCCCACTAGTGGGCATTCTAGCTTTCATGGTGGGCGGTAGGGGTTTTGTCTGATACTGAAGCACTTTCCTTTTTTTTTAATTTAATTGACTTTTTAAAAAAATTTCATAGCATTATTTAAATTATTTAATTTTCATTAGGTTTTCATAAAATTCCCTGTGACAATTTAAATTTCTGAAAATATATTATTTGTATTATCCGTGCATAAGTTTAGTTCACATTACTTAAGTGAAACTAAATGGCGCTATAGTGCGACTGCAAACAAAAGAGCCTCATCCCAAAATAGCTCATGCATCTCCCGCCACACCACCCAGCTGTAACAGACAAGCAGAGCGGGTAGCCGCCCCCCCCGAACCCAATCCATAATGCGCGAGAGGCATGCGCAGACGACGATACACGGCGTATTACTGTGGAACCGGTGGGCAGTTAGAAAATTTTACTACCAGCAGAGATACAAAAGTGGGCGGTAGGTATAAAAAGGTTGACTACCCCTGGGTTAGACGTAGAAAGAATATTTTTATTGTCACTTTGAATGTACATTAATCGGCATACATTAAAATAAAACTTCTCAATAGGTCCCCACCTCTAATATACACTACATCATCAGCTTCTTTTAATGACCCCATAATCCCGTGCGGGGTGGAGTCCAGGCAAATGAATGGAGCTGAGTGTTTACTGGCCGGATGCCCTTCCTTTTGCCAATGCGGAGTTTTTGTTCAGCAGATATATTCTCATTGTGCCCAGAGAGAGAAATATCTGCCTCTACCTAGGATCGAACTCACAGCCTCCTGATTGTGAGGCGAGAGCTCCACCTCTAGGCCACCGCACCACTTCTAATATACACTACATAAACATGACAAAATAAATAAATACAAAATAATGCATATACCCACATATATTATATGAATTACAGGTTACTGGACATAAGTCAGTGTGTATGATCCGAAGCCTTATTAAAAATTACAGCGTCGCATAGCTTCTTTTAAGTAGATTGTCAGTTTTTTTCCTTTTTAATCTCCTTGAAGCTTGCCGGGTTTCGCATGCAAAATTTAATTGCCCCGAAGCTTAGGGCCTATCTACCTAATTGCATTGCTGTCTATCTAATTGAGGATTATTTCATTTTTATTATTATTTTTTAATAAAGACACGATCGGGGGGGGAAAAGAGCTGGGACTGCCGAGTTGATTGCAAAACCATCCCAGAATCCGTAATGAAAAATATATTGGTGTTTTTACTTCGTCCAACTGTAGGATCAGGAATCTCTGTCCAAGTCATAAATTGTTCAGGGATATCGTTTCGAGCCTTCAAAACCTGCTCCTTGTCTTTGAGAGCAAGCGGAATGGTGGATAACCCATCCGTTATTCGTATGAAAAGTCAATTTTAGTTTCTTAACAAAAGTGGAAGCTATCACCAGAAAACAAAACAGCAGTAATGGCCCAAAAGAAGGAAGGAGGCATTACGTATGTTCACCACCTTGAATTACTTATAAAAGTCATAAAGTTGGGATAAAATGTAATCAATCAATTAAGCGAGTAAATGGTCCAACACTGGAAGATTTTAAGAAGAGACCGTTCCTTGCGCCTTTGGCATTGAGTCATGCCAGCCACGGAGACGTCTTCGGACAGCGCTGGCTCTTCGGCTTTGAAAAGGAGATGAGCACCGCCCCCTAGAGTCGGGAACGACTAGCACATATGTGCAAGGGGAATCTTTATCTTTACCTTTACAGACAATAATAATGTATATTTCAGTGTCTGGAGAAACGTACATTTTGTTTTTATCTCCTTGTTTTCTCGTTCAGAACAAGCACCTCCCAGGACAGGCGTTCGAATGGATACCTCGGGCAAGTATCATCTTGGCTTCCTTGCGCTACACATCCTTTCTCCATTTTGTGTTGTACCTTGTTACATCTCAGCTCAGAGCCACAGTCAGCCCTGAGTCGCCAGTGACCACCCATCCCATTTTTCCAATTTTACGCGTACACCAATCTTGCTGCTGTTACAACACGCAGCATTAAATGTATCAATCCTTTATTATGTTTCTCTTTTATAATTCCGAACAGGAACAGTTCTGGTTTTGAATCTATAGTTTGGGGTAACATCTCTTCCAACCATGTCTTTATCTGATGCCAAAATTCCTTGTTTTTGTTTTTGTTTCGTTTTGAAGACGTTTTGCTTCTCATCCAAGAAGCTTCTTCAGCTCTGACTGTGATGGTGGGGAAAGGAAGGATTTATACTCCTTGCAGACAGCTGGTCATTTGCATCCTTTTAGAGAGTTGTTGAGGCCACTTGGAGGTTTATTTGTGTCCTCAGGTGTCCTCAATGACTCTCTAAAATAAGAATGCAAACGACCAGCTGTCTGCAAGGAGTATTTATATCTAACAATCTAAATGCCAAAGCCCACTGCAGCTATATAGCAAAAAAGGCTCTAAGAGTTGTTAACTTAATTTTACGTAGCTTCTTTTCAAAAAACACCACGCTACTGACCAGAGCATATAAAACATTCGCTAGGCCAATTCTTGATTACTGCTCTCCTGTTTGGAACCCATACCATATATCTGATATCAACACAGTTGAGCGTCTACAAAGGTATTTTACGAGAAGAATTCTCCATTCCTCCGAAACCAATAAAATACCTTATTCCACCAGACTTGATATCCTGGGTCTAGAACACTTGGAACTTCGTCGCCTTCGACAGGACCTGGGTTTAGCTCATAAAATCATCCGTTGTAATGTCCTTCCTGTTAATGACTTTTTTAGTTTCAATAACAATATCACTAGAGCTACCAACAGATTTAAACTCAATGTCAATCGCTCCAGTTTAGATTGCAGAAAACACGATTTCTGTAACAGAATTATATATGCTTGGAATGCATTACCTGACTCTGTGGTTTCTTCTCATAACCCCAAAAGTTTTACTCTAAATCTATCCACGGTTGACTTCACCCCATTCCTAAAAGGACCATAAGGGGCGTGCATAAGAGCACAAATGTGCCTACCGTTCCTGTCCTATTGTTTCTTCCCCTATATATGTGTGTGTTTATAGTACCTTGTTTCTCCTCATATATATGTTTATATATTATATAATCCTCTATGTTATACTTGTATATATTGTTACGACGAATAAATAAATAAATAAATAAATAAATAAATAAATAAATAAATAAATAAATAAATAAAGTATAAATCCTTCCGTTCCCCACCATCCAGTCAGAGTTGAAGAAGCTTTTTGGATGAGAAGCAAAACGTCTGGCAAAAAAAATCCAGAAAGTCCAGTTGCTTCCTGAAAAAGCACCTTTGTTCATTTTTACAACCACGACTACAATTTAGACTATTATTTCTGACTATTAGGTCAGAAAAGGTATAGGGTTTCCTCAGTGGTGGGATTCAAATAAATTTGACAACCGGTTCTGTCCCCTAATGATTTTTTTCCAACAACCAGTTCACCAAACCGCTCAGAAAGTTAACAACCGGTTCTCCCAAAGTGGTGCGAGCCGGCTGAATCCCACCACTGGGTTTCCTGCTTGAGCAGTTATTCAACTCAGTGATTCCATTCTAATTATTTATTTATTTATTTATTTTGTCACAACAATATATGTAGGTATCATACAAAAGATTATATAGTATATAAACACATATATGAGTAAATATAAGGAGGTATAAGCATATATATAGGAAGAAGAAAAGAAAAAAAAACAATAGGACAGGAACGGTAGGCACGTTTGTGCGCTTATGCACGCCCCTTATGGTCCTCTTAGGAATGGGGTGAGGTCAATAGTAGAAAGTTTTTGGTTAAAGCTTTTGGGATTATGAAAAGAGACCACAGAGTCAGGTAAAGTATTCCAAGCACTGATGATTCTGTTACAGAAGTCATATTTTCTGCAATCTAGATTAAAGCGGTTGACATTAAGTTTAAATCTATTAGTTGCTCTAGTATTATTGCAATTAAAGCTGAAATAGTCTTTAACAGGAAGGACATTACAATAGATGATTCTGTGAGTTAAGCTTAGGTCTTGTCGAAGGCGATGGAGTTCCAAGTTTTCTAAGCCTAGGATTTCAAGTCTGGTGGGATAGGGTATTTTATTGTTTTCAGAGGAATGGAGAACTCTTCTTGTAAAATATTTCTGGACACGTTCAATTATTACTACGGGCACTATTTATATGACCTTTGAAAGCAATGCCAGTAGATTACTAACTGTGATCCATCTTATTTGGGCTCATACAATAACACAGGCTGATCTTTTTACAGAAATAAGGGGGAACAAATTAGTTTACTCCTGATTGTTCTGTAATAAAGAATCTCTTACAGCAGTGATGGGTAATGTTTTTGCCATTACGTGCCAGGAGGAGTGGGGGGGGTCGCACACATGCATGCTCACACCCATAATTCTATGCACCCTGCCCCGCGCATGCGTGCGCAGCCCCCCCTACTCCCCCCACTCCTGGCACGCAATGCCCCAGTTGGCCTGTTTCTCTCTCACACCTGGCTCCAAAGCCTTTCTAGGAGTCTGGGGAGGGTGAAAACAACTTTCCCCACCCCCCGCAGGTTTTCCGGAGGCCAAAAATGGCTCTTTTGCCAACTTCTAGTGGGACCTAGAGAGGTCCTAGAGCTGAGCTCACATGCCCACTGATAGGTGGCACACGTGCCGTAGGTTCACCATCACGGTCTTAGAAAATCAAATCAAATACCTTACAAGGTAGTCCTCGATTTGCTTTCACAATTGAACCCAACATTTCAGGTGTCCCAATATATTTGTTAAGCGAGTTTTGTCCTGTCTTACGACCTCGCTTGCCGCAGTTGTTAAGTAGAGTCGCTGTAGTTATGAAGCCGGTCATATGGTTGTTAAGAGAATCGGGCTTCCCCCTTGGGTTTCCTTGTCAGAAGGTCCTAAAAAGGGATCACCTGACCCCGGGGCACTGCAACTGTCATAAATATGAGCCAGTTGGCAAAGCGTATGAATTTTGAGCGCGCAGCATTCCTTTTTCCTAGGAATTGAGGGGGTCCTTGGTGCTCTCTGAGCTTGGTGGTTTTCTTGCAGATATTTCATTACCCAGACAAGGTAGCGTCATCTGTGCACCAGTGGTGGGATTCAGCCAGTTCGGATTGGTTTCGGCAAACCGGTAGTGGTAACCTGCAGGTGAACGAGCAAGCCCACCCACCCACCCCGGCGCTATGCTGCCCTGTTTAGCCACGTTTTCTAAGCCACGTGCATGCGTGCAAGCCGTGCACGTGAGCAAAGTGCATGTGCGGAAGGCCACACGCATGCGCAGAAGGGCACGCGCACATTTTCAGTGCGCGGCAAAACGGTGGTAAAACTGTTGTGCCTCGTCCGCTTTCCCCGCAGCCGGGCCCGTCTTATCTGCTTCCAAACGCTGAGGAATGTCCTACCATGCCTCCCGGCCCCAGCCCTGGCTCCATGCCCAGACAGGCTGAGGAAGAAGAAGCGCCTCCAGCCCCCAGCCCTGGCTCCATGCCCAGGCAAACGGAGCAACTAGACCCCTTCCCCTCCCCCACAGCATGTGAGCCTGAGGAAGGTCAATTACCAACAGCTGCAGACTGGAGTGACCCTCGCTTCAGGAGAATTGATAGGCGGCGGCAACAGAAGGAAGGGAGGGGCAGGCCTGGATAAGTGCTGAGTCATGGAGCCACACCCCATGGCCTATATAAAGGATCTGCTCTCTGGCATTCTCTGAGTCAGGCAAAGTCTACCTTATCTTGCTGAAGTCACTTTCTGGTCTCCTGCCTGCCTTGAGAACTTTGCTAGGACTTTGGCAGAGCTGCAGAGGCATGCCTGATTCAGATTTCCCTGACCCGGTCGTCAGCAGAAGAGTGGGACACGACATCAACTATGTGAAACCCACCTCTGCTGTGCACTGATGATGTTGCCTAGTTGGGTGATGAAACATCTGCAAGAAAACCACTAAGCTCAGAGAGTGCCAAGGACCCCACAGTTCTCCTTCTCCTCTTCCTCCCCCCCCCTCAAACTCCTCTCCCTTCTGCCACTGGTGACAGTCCTCCTCCTCCTCTCATCAAACCCCACTCCCTCGTAGCACTGAGGATGTTACCTAGCTGGGTAATGAAACATCTGCAAGAAAGCTACCAAGCTCAGAGAACACCAAGGATTTGTGCTCATTTCAACCCTGAGCTCCAAATAATCTCCTTTATTTCCTACGATGTACGGTCCCCATTCTCTCTTGTTTGAGGATAGATTCATTACCTATGCAAACCAACCCACCTATTGCTTCATCCAGCATGTATTCATATTTACGTAGAAAACTGTTTTTATCTATCAAGTTTCTAACAAGTGCCGACAATCCATTGTATTTGTTTTTCTCACTTGACGTGTGCACCAAATATAGAATGTGTTTGCTTGATGGTTTAGGATGTATGATATTGTTGTTTTGTTCTTTAGATTTAAATCCAACCCATCGCATTTTCCTCCATTTGACTATTTTAACCTATTGCATTTTAGACCTATTTCCCAGATTATTACAGGTGTGAGATCCATGTGTCTCATAATAAATATTATAGCCAAACCTGTACTTTATAAGGAATGTAACTGTCAACAAAATTTAGAGAGGTTTATATTTATATTTTGGCTGCAGGTGTCATTTTTAGCTTTTGCTTAGTTTTTAGAATTAATTTATCGGTAGATTTAAATATTTGAAGGTGTACTAAAGTTCTCAATGTGTTCTTAATACAGAATACAATTAGTTTAATGTTGAAGAGCTTTAAGGGTGACCTAAAAGTGTTTTACTTGCTTTGATTTATTTATTAATCAAATTTAAGTGGCCGGCAGTCTCACAGAATGTGACTCTGGATAAGTGCACAACAATTTATTTCAATAAAAATAGAAAACAACACGGATAAAATATCAACTACATCCATGGCAATGTTGCCGCTGCCATGATTTCATAGTTGCGAAATCTTAACTCCATGATTTTATCTGTCCATGTTTTTTTATCTAATGTTGTTGGGTTTTTTTAACGATGGATGATTGTAACGTTTTGCAATCAGCGGTGGGTTTCAGATTATGTTACTACCGGTTCGCCCCACCCGTGCATGCTCTCTTCATGCGGGAATGTGCCCAGTTCACATGCACATCTGCCTTTCATGAGTGCGCCTAGCCTTCTACGCATGTGCCCGGCCTCAAAAACGTGCTTAAATAGGATGGCATAGAGTCAGGGTGGGTTGATGGGTAGATGGATGGGTGGGTAGATGGGTGGGTGGACGAGTGGGTAGGTGGACGATTTCCGCTACCAGTTTGGGCAAACCGGTCCGAAAGCCCTCTGAATATCACTTCTGTTTGCAATGTTTTTTATATTGTAAGCCACCCAGAGTTGGATACGAGCTGGGCTACAAATAAATTTCACAAATAAATGAATAAAAACCACCAGAATCCCAAGTTAGCACAATTGGTTTTTTTAATTTGGCATGGAACACCCCGTTTACAAAACCTGCATAGGCTAACAAGCCCAGGGCCATGTGAAATGAGTGTATATGGAAAGTTTTGCACTGGAACTTTTCGGAAAATATTTAGGTTTTCTTCAATTGAACTTGTGTTCTCTTGCTTGTAAATCTTTCCTTAAAAAAAAAAATCTATAGAGATTGCCCTTGGAATTTTTTTTTTCCCCCATAAAGGCTTACTCCTAAAATCGTGTAGCGGTATGATATATAAACTCTTATCGATTGTGTAGGACAGTGAAATGTTGATCGGGCTGATAAAAGTTGGCGTTCAAACAATTTCTGGAGGAACCGCAATGTTTGTGGTCTTGAAACAAGTCAATTCCACCGATGCAGGTATCCAAAACCATCTTCAAAAGCATGGTTTGCTAATTTTAAAAAATTGAGGGGGCTCCAAGAAAGTCCGTGAGATGAATTTGGATCTGGATCAGTGGTGGGTTGCTACCGGTTCGGTCTGGTTCTTGCGAACCGGTAGTAACGGCGGCAGGAGGCTCCGCTCACCCTCCCGGATGTCATCACAGACGATCTGCGCATGCGCAGAAGCGCGAGCGTGCTCTCATTGCAAACTGGTAGCAAAGGTAAGTTGAACCCACCCCTATTATCGTTGTATGGCCATTGCTCCATAACAGGAATGTTTATAGAGAATGTCTATGGACATTCAGGTCACGGTTGTTCCAAAGGTGCTTTTTTCAAGAGGCAACTGGACTTTCTGGTTTTTCTTTGAAGACGTTTCGCTTCTCATCCGAGAAGCTTCTTCGGTTCTGTCAGAAGTTCTGTCAGAAGGGAAGAAACTTCTCGGATGAGAAGTGAAACGTCTTCAAGGAAAAACAAACCCTCGCAGTGTTTGAGGGGGCTGCCCCAAAGGGGAGGGGGGTCGACCTATTTTCCAAAGCACCAGGAGACAAGATAAGAAACATCGGATGGAAACTAATCAAGGAGAGAAGCAACCTGGAATTAAGAAGAAACGTCCTAACAGGGAGGACAATCAACCAGTGGAACAGCTTGCCACTAGAAGTTGTGGGCGCTCCATCACTTGGAGGTCTTTAAGAAGAAACTGAACGGTCAGCTTGTCTGAAATGATATAGGATCTCCTGCTTGAACATGGGGTTGGACTAGAAGATCTCCAAGGTCTCTTCCAACTCTAGTCTGGTTGATTGATGGAATGATGGATGGATTGACTTTTGAAAAAGCACCTTTGGGACATCCATAAGAGAAAGTTTTGGTTTTCTACTGTTTCCTCTTCCCAGAGTTAAGAGCAAATACAAATGCCTTGAAGACCACATCTGGTATTCAACACATACAGATTTAAACATCAGCCAGAATAACAGAGCTGGAAGGGAGCTCAGAGGTCTTCCAATCCAACCCCTTGCTCAAGCAGGAGACCCCCTATACCATTTCGGACAGTCCAGTCTCTTCTTAAAAACCTCCCGTGTTAGAACAGCCACAATTTCTGAAGGCAAGCCCTTCCACTGGTTAATTGTCCTCACTGTTAGGAAATTTCTCCTTAGTTCCAAGTTGCTTCTCTCCTTGGTTAGTTTCCATCCATTGTTTCTTGTCCTTCTTCAGGTGCTTTGCAAAATAAGTTGACCCCCATCTTCTTTGTGGCAGCCCCTCAAATACTGGAATACTGTTATCATGTCCCCCCTAGTCCTTCTTTTCTCTAGACTGGTCATACCCAGTTCCTGCACCTGTTTTAGCCTCCAGGGTTTTAATCATCTTAGTTGCTCTTCTTTGCGCTTTTTCCAAAGTCTCAACATTTTCTTGTTGTAATGTGGTGACCAAAACTGGATGCAGTATTCCAGGTGTGGCCTTAATACAGGGGTCTCCAACCTTGGCAACTTTAAGACGTGTGGACTTCAACTCCCAGAATCCCTCAGCCAGCTTTGAAGTCCACACGTCTTAAAAGTTGCCAAGGTTGGAGACCCCTGCCTTAATATATGCACTAAGGTTGGGCAACTTCAAAAATTAATTTTAAAACGTCCTTTGGAAGCTGTCACTCATTCCTTAGAACAGTCAAGTCTTTTTTTCGTAAGTCCACATGCAAAGCAGCAATCAACTCTCAGTCAACTGTTATCTTGAACCAGGTTCCGATTACAAGGAGTTAGATGTCCATCTTCGGAGAATGGAATCTGGATTTGGCTTCAGAATTCTTGGAGGAGATGAACCGGGACAGCCGGTAAGTTGGTTCTTGACAACTTTATACGGTTGGTGTCCAGGGGTGGGCTGCTGGGGGTTTGCAGGGGTTCGGGAGAACCTCTAACTAAGATTCTGTGCAGTTTGGAGAACCCCCAAATCACACTCCTGACTGGCCCCGCCCACCCCTCACTGCCCCTCCCATAAGTCCCCATACAGCCCGTATTGGATGCAGGTAAGTGCAGGGGCCATTTGGAGGCTCAGGGAGGGCGAATGTGGGCCTATCAGAAGTTTGTGAAGGATGGAAATGGGCCCGTTTCTGGCCTCCTGAGGGCTTCCGGAGGCTGGGGAGGCTCGAGGAATGCCTCTTGAGCCCAGGGAGGGCAAAAACACCCTCCCCCTGCCACCATGGTGCAGGAGGCTGACTGGGCCACGCCCACCATGGCCAGGCCCACCCAGCAACCACGCAGAGAACCCCTTGCTAAAAATTTTGAAGCCTGTTGTGACCCAGGCCCAAGTAGGTAGTAGAAAACCAAACAAACTTTATTTGAATAGCTGAGAATTACTTCATTCCCAGCGTCGTTCAACTAAATTAAAACAAATTCCTCCCAATACAAATTCCTCAGTCCTATCGCAAACCTTGGTCTAATTAGGCAAACTGCCAAAGGCCTTTCTTGGCAAAAGTTCAGAAGTCACAAAAATAAATGCAGGACATAGACAAAGCAGAAGACGAAGCTACCAACTTTGTTTTCCAACAAAGCCCAAATGCCATTGCTGGTCTGTTTTAAGCCTTATGGGAGGGGCCAATCATCTCTTGGCCCTACTCCTGAGTTGTCCTCTTTGCTTGAGCTGCTCTTGCCTTCTAGCAGCTCTTCTCATGTGTGCATTAGGAACAGGCTCCTCCCGTTCCTCTGCCTCATTACTGTCAGCATCTGGAGGCTCTGGAGTCCGCACCCCATTCCCCGATGGCCCTGGCCTCACCTCAGCCTCATCGCTGTCCGACTCTTTTGCCAGCTCCACAGGCTGCTGGCGGACCACAACAAAGCCCACCTCTGTTGGTGTCAGAAATATATACTTGGATTATGGCGGTAGTAAAATGGCATTTTTTAAAAAAAAAACTTCTTCACATATTGAAAAAAAAGCAAGCCTCTTGAGTGAACATTATCTCCATTTACAAGCTGTCATTGCAAATCAGTCTGTATGATGTTAAACCCAGACTGTATTGTCCATATTTTTACACACCTCTTTTTTTTTTGTCTCGGCATCATTCAAAATTGTAAAATTTCAATTTACAAGCTCCTGGACAACGTCTTCAGGTAGTATAAAACCTTGGTTTGGCAACCAAACAGCACGATTGTACTTCAGCGTTTTGGAGAAAATGAGCATCGTGCATTGCTAGATGGCTCTGGGAAACGAATGATAGCCGGGGAAGGATAATAATGTTGGGATTTTGAAGAATGCCTTTCAGCTTTCTGCTCATCATTCGTTCTTGAAAACCGTCAAGTCTGTACCTCGAGACCCAGTTGCATTCTGAAATTCATAAGGCCGTGATTCTTGCGGTATTCGTTCAACATTGCAGCATTTTCCAGTTTCCATCAATTTTATTTCACTCATGGATCGGTATAGAACTGATAACACAGCAATGACGCTGAAACAGATATAAAAGGAAACATTTGTTCTATGGCCCTCTCTGTGAACACGCGTGCCATCTCCAGCTGCTCTTTTTTTTTATTTGCATTTATATCCCGCCCTTCTCCGAAGACTCAGGGCGGCTTACAATGTGTTAAGCAATAGTCTTCATCCATTTTGTATATTATATACAAAGTCAACTTTTTATTGCCCCCAACAATCTGGGTCCTCATTTTACCTACCTTATAAAGGATGGAAGGCTGAGTCAACCTTGGGCCTGGTGGGACTTGAACCTGCAGTAATTGCAGGCAGCTGTGTTAGCTGTCTTAGCAGTCTGAGCCACCAGAGGCCTCTTCTGTTTCTGGCGGGCTGGGCAGATGGTCTTCAGGGGCAATGGAGCGCCGGAAAATGACCCGAAAAATGGCCAAAAAACAGGCCATTTTCAGGCCGTTTTCAGGCTGTTTGGGGATCATTTTTTGGGCCAAAAAAGACCCGAAAAATTGCCTGAAAACAGCCCAAAAATTACCTGAAAACAGCCTGAAAAACAGTCATGCGGTCACTAGCCAGCTGGTCTTCGGGTTTCTGGCGCTTCGGCGCGCACACATGCACATGTGTTCTAGTTTGGGCACTCATTGCCGAAAAGGTTCGCCATCACCTGACTATGGTATAGTCAGCCCTCCAAGATAGACCAAAGTAGGAAACCAAATTTATATAAGCTAACATTAAAAAGGTAGATGTTTCAGTGTCCAGTCATGTCTGAGTTTAGGGCACAATGCTCATCTCTATTTCTTGGCCGAGGGAGCCAGTGGTATCCAAAGACACTTCCGTGGTCATGTGGCCAGCATGACTATACGCCAAAGGAACATTGTTACCTTCTCACCAAAGTGGTACCTATTAATCTACTCACATCTGCATGATTTCGAACTGCTAGATGGGCAGGAGCTGAGGCAGGAACAGAAGCTCACCCTGTCACGTGGAGGTTGGATCTCAAACACAGAATGTCAGCTTTCCAACTGGCAAAGCTCAGCATCTTTAACCACTGAGCCATCGCGCCCCTTAGACTACCATTACAATCTTGTAAATCTGAATAAGCTTTTCCCATCCCTCCCCTTTTTCTTCATTTGAACTAGGGAGGGTCTTGTTTGAGATTCATGCTTGGTTACAGATCGGGTCCAGGCTCAGATTACTTTTATCTGACCATTTCTTGGTTGTAACTTTTCCTCCTATTTCCTCCTAGTTATTCCTCTTATCCATTACTGTGTCAGGCGCTGGGGAAATCAAGAGATTCAGGCAATTCAAATGAGCATAAAGACCTATTCCAAGGTTAAGCTCTCTAGAAGAATCTGGCCAACTAATGGTGAAGGGAAATGAGCGGGAGATAAGAAAGGCATTCAAGATGAGCTGGACTTAGATCTCTTGTGGTCGTGCAGGGACTCGTGACATATGACATGTTTGCTGAGCCCTCCCTTGGGCTCAGCCTAGTCATTTCCTACAGACAGATGTATATAATTCCCCAAAAAGGGACCCAGGCCCAAGAAGGTAGTAGGAAACTCAGTCCGTGGAAAAAACAAACAACCTTTATTCAAACAGCTGAGAATTAGTTCATTCCCAGCGTCGTTCAATTCAAATTAAAACAAATTCCTCCCAACACAAATTCCTCAGTCCTATTGCAAACCTTGGTCCAATTAGGCAAACTGCCAAAGGCCTTTCTTGGCAAATGTTCAGAAGTCACAAAAATAAATGCAAGACATAGACAAAGCAGAAGACGAAGCTACCAACGTTGTTTTCCGGCAAAGCCCAAATGCCATTGCTGGTCTGATTTAAGCCTTATGGGAGGGGCCAATCACCTCTTGGCCCTACTCCTGAGTTGTCCTTTTTGCTTGAGCTGCTCTTGCCTTCTGGCAGCTCTTTTCATGTGTGCATTATGAACAGGCTCCTCCTGTTCCTCTGCCTCACTACTGTCAGTCTCTGGAGGCTCTGGAGTCCGCACCTCACTTCCCGATGGCCCTGGCCCCACCTCAGCCTCATCGCTGTCTGACTCCGTTGCCAGCTCCGCAGGCCGCTGGCAGAGCAGAACAGGGGGCCACAGTTTGGAGCTGATGCTAGTCCTTTCCCCCACTCTCTGTGTTGTGCCTCGCTCGCCCCCCTCTTCGCAGCCGGGCCCCTCTCATCTCCTGTTATCTCAGCCAGGGACTGATAGTGCAGACGAACGCGTGGCATGCCTCCAACCCCCAGTCCTGGCACCATGCCCAGACAGATGGAGCAAGACAAATGGCCTGGCATGCCTCCAGCCCCCAGTCCTGGCACCATGCCCGGACAGACCGAGCAAATAAACCCATCCCCATAGCATGTGAACATGAAGAGCCTGAAGCCAGGCACGAGCTGGAATTGTCGGCAGCTGGAAGATGGACGGATCCATGGTTCCGGAGAATGGAGAGGCGACGTCAGCAAAAGGAAGGGAGGGGCAGGCCTGGATAAGTGCTGAGTCATGGAGCCACACCCCATGGCCTATATAAAGGATCTGCTTTCTGGCATTCTTTGAGTCAGGCAAAGTCTAACTTGGATTGCTGAATCCAAGTTAGACTCCTGCCTGCCCTGAGAACTCTGACAGAACTTTGGCAAAGCTGCAGACTTCCCCGACCCGGCCGTCAGAGGAGGAGTGGGACACGACACTCTGTTTATCTTTTATATTCGCTATGCTCTGAGACATTCCAAACTCTTCGGTTCCTCTTTGTCCTTGGTGACAAAGAGTCGAAAACCGTCTTTCTTTTTATTTTATAGTCTTTTTTTTCAAGGGCACACAGGATTCTTCAGCCTGGAAGAAAAGCATATGCAGATTCTTTAAAAATAATGGGGAAGCCATTGCTTTATGTAAAGAACGCCTGAGGATGGGCTTCTCAGCCAAAGTCAATTGTTCATCGAGGAATTTTGGTCGGGTGGTTTTTTTTTAAAAAAAAATGTGCATATTTTCACTGGAAAACTGGGCTCCTTTGGGGTGTCATTAATGCACTTGGATGACAGCGCTAACATATTTGCCTACGAAGTAATCTAATATTGTTGCTCAGCGTCCAAGACGCGGAACTAATGGTGAGCCTTCACCGCTGACTGATTTATACACATATCTATGCTTCCCTTATGATATCTGTCAATGCTTCATCAGGTGAAGAATGACTCCAGTGGATAGCATTACTCATTTCGTTCATGCTCTCAATTGCGCTGAATATTCAGTCAAAGGTAATTTTTTCCCCCCCACAAAAACCGAAGTGCATACAGTAAACGTTGGCTGTGCACTCACCCCAATGTTGTGACTTGTCCTCCCTCCTCTCCTCAGCTGGGCCCCTCCCGTCTCCAACCAGGCCTTTTATCAGACTCCGAGTCTGATAATGAAGAAGAAAGGCCTGTCATGACTCCAGCCCCCGGCCCTGGCCTCATGCCCAGAGAGGATTCAAGGAGTGAAAGGAGAAGCCCAATAAACCTCACTCATACAGCGTGTGTTCCTTTGGCTCAGCCTTCAGAGCAGGAAGCCAGCCAGGTGGTGGAATTACCCGGGCCTACTCCCTCTGATTCCTCCCTTTCCCAGATGCTGACAGCAGATCCAGCTGAAGACAATTCAGAGTGGGTGGACCCTCACTTCCAGAGATCTGAGAGGCGATGCCACAAGAAGGAAAGGTGGGGCAGGCCTGGATAAATGCTGAGTCATGGAGCCACACCCCACAGCCTATATAAAGGACCTACTTTTGGCATTCCAACCTTGAGTCAAGCAAAGTCTCATCTAGTTTGCTGCTATCGGACTCTATCGCTGAAGTCACAACTTGGACTCCTGCCTGCCCTGATACACCTCGAAGGAACTTGGCAAGCTGCAGAGGCTTCGTTGCCAAGTTTCTTACGGACTTCCTTGACTCATTCGTCGGAGTGGGGGTGGGACACGACACCCAAGGATTGCTCTGAAGCACCTGGATGCTTGATTGTTTTCCTTGTAGTCCTTGACTTACAACCGCTCGCTTAGTGACCGTTCTTAGTGATAACGGCACTGAAAGAAAACGGAACTTACGGCCGTTTTTTCCACAGTTACAACCTTTGCAGCATTCCCGTGATCACATGATCAAAATTCAGAATGCTTGGCAACCGGTTCGCATTTATGACAGTTGGCGTGTCCAAAGGTCATGCGACACACACACACCCCTTTTATTTTGTGACCTTCTGACGAGCAAAGTCAACGGGGGAGCCGGATTCATTGAACGACCATTTTTCCCCCTTTCCCCCCCCTCCCCCCCGCAAAACCCCCTTCACCCCTCCCTTCACCACCACCACCCCAGCTTCCCGGGTCAATCACAAGGTATTATTATACATAAACCAAACATAGAATAAAATTTTCCCTTCTAATCCAATTAACCTCATCCAAGTCTTTTCATTTCCTAAACCCCCCCCCATTACATAAAATAATACATCCTAATTATTCAAAGGCAATCTGATATCTCTTAATCTGATATCTGTTTTGTAAATAATCAATCCATTTTTTCCATTCAATTAAATATCTTTCCTGCGTATTGTCTTTCAAAAAGGCTGAGATTTTTGCCACCTCAGCCAAGTTAGTAACTTTCAATATCCATTCTTCTATTGTAGGTAACTCTTTTTTCTTTCAATATTGTCCAATCAGCAATCTTGCTGCTGTTATTAAGTTCAAAATCAATTTAATCTCAGTCACTGTACAATCCGTTATAATTCCCAAAAGGAAAAATTGCGGCAGGAACTTTATCTTCTTCTTCAGGACATTTTGAATAATCCACCAAATTCTTATCCAAAAGGCCTTGATTTTCTTACAAGTCCACCAAATATGAAAATATGTAGCGTCATCACAGTCACATCTCCAACATTTCGCTTGGATATTAAGTTAGTAACGACCATGTTAGTAACAACCATGTTACTAACTTAACAAGTGCAGTGATTCACTTAACAACGGAGGCAAGGAAGGTCGTAAAACTCAGTTAGCAATAGACATGTTGAGCTCCATTGTGGTCGTACGTCAAGGGCTATGTCTATAAATCAACCATCAAAGATCAAGCGCCTGGCACAGAATTTCGATAACGCTTCATGCACAATGCTTTCTAATTAAGGGGATTCCCAAATGACACAGGAATCCTGAAATAACCGATCACTCTTCATGATCTGTGATGTTTATCTCTGATTAGGGACTTCTTTCTTCTTATTGTAAGAAGTCTCCTTCTCTGAAGAGTACACAGTGTGAGAAAGAACCAAAGTAACTTTCATATTACGTTGGGTCCTTGGTGCTGTCTGAGCTTGATTGCTTTCTAATGGATGTTTTATTAGCAAACTAGATAACAACATCAATGCTAATGTGCAGATCAGTAGCACTCATGATTTTACCTACTCGGGTAATGAAATATCTGCAGGAAAAGAATCAAGCTTAGGGAGCACCAAGGACTCCCCGGTCCTCGTCTTCTTCCTCCTCCTCCCTCCTCCTCCTCCTCCTCCATTTCACAAACCCCACTCCCCTCTAGATCTGATGACATTACCTAGTTGGGTCATGAAACGTTTGCAAGAATCTAGTTCAGAGAGTAACAAGGACCCCATAGCCATTGTTCTCCTCCTCCTCCTCCTCCTCCTCCTCCTCCTCCTCCTCCTCCTCCTCTCCACAAGCTCCACTTCCTTCTAGCACTGATGACATTATATAGTTGGGTCATGAAATGTTTGCAAGAATCTAGTTCAGAGAGTAACAAGGACCCCATAGCCATTGTTCTCCTCCTCCTCCTCCTCCTCCTCCTCCTCCTCCTCCTCCTCCTCCTCCTCCTCCTCTCCACAAGCCCCACTTCCTTCTAGCACTGATGACATTATATAGTTGGGTCATGAAATGTTTGCAAGAATCAAACTCTGAGTACCAAGGACCCTCAGCCCTCCTCCTCCTTTTCCTCCTCCTTCTCCTCCTCCACACAGGACCCATTCCCTTCTAATACTGATGACGTTACCTAGTTGGGTTACGAAACATCTGCAAGACTCAAGCTCAGAAAGTACCAAGGACCCCATAGTTGTCCTTCTCTTCCTCCTTCTCTCCACAAGCTGCATTCCTTCTAGCATTGATGACATTACCTAGTTGGGTCATGAAACGTTTGCAAGAATCTAGTTCAGAGAGTAACAAGGACCCCATAGCCATTGTTCTCCTCCTCCTCCTCCTCCTCCTCCTCCTCCTCCTCCTCCTCCTCCTCTCCACAAGCTCCACTTCCTTCTAGCACTGATGACATTATATAGTTGGGTCATGAAATGTTTGCAAGAATCTAGCTCAGAGAGTAACAAGGACCCCATAGCCATTGTTCTCCTCCTCCTCCTCCTCCTCCTCCTCCTCCTCCTCCCCCTCCTCCTCCTCCTCTCCACAAGCCCCACTTCCTTCTAGCACTGATGACATTATATAGTTGGGTCATGAAATGTTTGCAAGAATCAAACTCTGAGTACCAAGGACCCTCAGTCCTCCTCCTCCTTTTCCTCCTCCTTCTCCTCCTCCACACAGGACCCATTCCCTTCTAATACTGATGACGTTACCTAGTTGGGTTACGAAACATCTGCAAGACTCAAGCTCAGAAAGTACCAAGGACCCCATAGTTGTCCTTCTCTTCCTCCTTCTCTCCACAAGCTGCATTCCCTTCTAGCATTGATGACATTGCCTAGTTGGGTCATGAAACGTTTGCAAGAATAAAGCTCAGAAAGTATCAAGGGCACCACAGTTGTCCTCCTCCTCCTCTCCTTCCTCCTCTTCTTCCTCCTCTCCTTCCTCCTCCTCCTCTCTACAAACACCTTCCCTTTTAGAGCTGATGACATTGACTAGTTGGGTTATGAAACGTCTCCAAGAATCAAGCTCAGAGACTATCAATGGCGCCAGTCGTCCTCCTCCTCTCCTTCCTCCTTCCTCCTCCTCCTCTCCCTCTCCTTCCTCCTCCCCTCCTTCCTCCTCCTCCTCCTCCTCTTTCTCCTCCTCCTCCTCTCTACAAACACACTCCCTTCTAGTGCTGATGACATTGACTAGCTGGGTTATGAAACGTCTCCAAGAATCAAGCTCAGAGAACAGGGCCGTGGTAGCTCAGGCTGTAAGAAGCCTGTTATTAAAACACAGCTGCCTGCAATTACTGCAGGTTCTAGTCCCACCAGGTCCAAGGATGACTCAGCCTTCCACCCTTTATAAGGTAGGTAAAATGAGGACCCAGATTGTTGGGGGGGGGCAATAAGTTGACTTTGTAAATATACAAATAGAATGAGACTATTGCCTTACACACTGTAAGCCGCCCTGAGTCTTCGGAGAAGGGCGGGATATAAATGTAAATAAATAAAATAAAATAAAATACCAAGGACCCCACAGTTGAACTCTGAGCTACAAGTATTCTCTTCTTCCGCTTTCATAGCATTGCTTCATTCATTTAATCGTGTTACCAGCTCCCACATTACGATAGTCCATTATCAACTGCGCCAGCCCCCTTCCCACAACTGCCGCAGCAAAGAAGCAAGTCAAAAAGCCAGGTTCCGAAATTAAATGAGATGTCAAAACATAACAACACAATTCACACAGAACGTTTATTTCTCATCTGCGGAAAGCAGAAAGTTCTATAATAGCCCGAGTGTTTAATCAACGTTTTACAGCATAAAATGTATTATCAGATTAAAATCGAGAGGAGCAAACCCTACAGGAACAGGCAGTTGCAATTATCTTGTCACACACCACAATTTCTGCTAAACCAAGACTTCTGAAGAAAGCAATTTCTCCAGCTAGGCCATGGGCACATAGGTTACCGGTAGCAAATGAATCCTTTTTAAAAACCAAAATAGCATTTTTTTTTCCCCTTTGCAAAACTCTGGTTTTCGCGGTATCCTATATACCTACAGACTTACTTGCATGTGAGCTTATAGTTTTGAATTTTAAATCCATCCTTTAAAAGAGATACAGTCGCATATGGATGGGAACAAAACAATGTTCCAGGAGAGGAAATAATAATCCAAAAAAATTTAACAGTGTGCAGAAATGGACAAGATGACGCTAGAAATCAAAAACATCAAAACATCATCAAAAAAGGACAGCAAAGAATGTTCTTTCTGTGCCAACTCAGTAAGCTCAAACTGCCCAAGGAGCTGCTGATTCAGTTCTACAGAGGAATTATTGAGTCTGTCATTTGCACCTCTATAACTGTCTGGTTCGGTTCTGCAACCCAACAAGAAAAACACAGACTTCAGAGGATCATTAGAACTGCAGAAAAAATAATTGCTACCAACCTGCCTTCCATTGAGGACCTGTATACTGCACGAATCAAGAAGAGGGCCGTGAAAATATTTACAGACTCCTCGCATCCTGGACATAAACTGTTTCAACTCCTACCCTCAAAACGACGCTATAGAGCACTGCACACCAGAACAACTAGACACAAGAACAGTTTTTTCCCGAAGGCCATCACTCTGCTAAACAAATAATTCCATCAACACTGTCAAACTATTTACTGAATCTGCACTACTATTAATCGTTTCATAGTTCCCATCACCAATCTCTTTCCACTTATGACTGTATGACTATAACTTGTTGCTGGCAATCCTTATGATTTATATTGATATATTGACCATCAATTGTGTTGTAAATGTTGTACCTTGATGAACGTATCTTTTCTTTTATGTACACTGAGAGCATATGCACCAAGACAAATTCCTTGTGTGTCCAATCACACTTGGCCAATAAAATTCTATTCTATTCTATTCTATTCAAATAAATCCTTTTTAAAAACCAAAATAGCATTTTTTTTCCCCCTTTGCAAAACTCTGGTTTTCCCGGTATCCTATATACCTACAGACTTACTTGCATGTGAGCTTATAGTTTTGAATTTTAAATCCATCCTTTAAAAGAGATACAGTCGCATATGGATGGGAACAAAACAATGTTCCAGGAGAGGAAATAATAATCCAAAAAAATTTAACAGTGTGCAGAAATGGACAAGATGACGCTAGAAATTAAGGAAAGGGAAGAGTCGGAATACTACGAAGTGTGGAATAAATTATATGATTGGCTAGAAAAAAGAAATCAAAATAATAAACTGGAATGTTAACCTAATTAAGTTAAAATTAGGAAGCGTAAACCACTGAATTGTGTTAACCAGATAAGGACGGATTGGTAAATAGATACCAATATAAATATAAGCATGTAGAGAATGGATTGAATAAGAACAGAGAATATATATCTGTGTCGATATGGCAAGCTGTAAAATAATATATGATGTAATGTTATGTCTGTTATGTGTTTTTAATGTGTTTTTGGTTTTTGTTGTATTTTCCTTTATTTTGTTTTTAAAAGTTAAAAGTTTAACAAAAATTATTTTTAAAAAATAAAATAAAAGGGATTTTTTGGGGGGAGGGTGCTGTAATAGTTGCATATAGAATAGAATAAAATTTTATTGGCCAAGTGTGATTGGACACACAAGGAATTTGTCTTGGTGCATATGCTCTCAGTGTACATAAAAAAAAAGATACGTTCATCAAGGTACAACATTTACAACACAATTGATGGTCAATATATCAATATAAATCATAAGGATTGCCAGCAACAAGTTATAGTCATACAGTCATAAGTGGAAAGAGATTGGCGATGGGAACTATGAAACGATTAATAGTAGTGCAGATTCAGTAAATAGTCTGACAGTGTTGAGGGAATTATTTGTTTAGCAGAGTGATGGCCTTCGGGAAAAAACTCCTCTTGTGTCTAGTTGTTCTGTGTGCAGTGCTCTATAGCGTCGTTTTGAGGGTAGGAGTTGAAACAGTTTATGTCCAGGATGTGAGGGGTCTGTAAATATTTTCACGGCCCTCTTCTTGATTCGTGCAGTATACAGATCCTCAATGGAAGGCAGGTTGGTGGCGATTATTTTTTCTGCAGTTCTAATGATCCTCTGAAGTCTGTGTTTTTCTTGTTGGGTTGCAGAACCGAACCAGACAGTTATAGAGGTGCAAATGACAGACTCAATATGTACGCGTTGCTATTTGGATTTCGAATCCCAGGGCTACTGAAGAAAAATTGTACTTCTAATTCCTTCAGAAAGCTCGAGTTACAGGGATTAAAGGTAGTCCTCGACTTACAACAGTTCATTTAGTGACCGGTCAAAGTTTACAACGGCATTGAAAAGAGTGACTTCGGACCATTTTTCTAACTTATGACCGCTGCAGCATCCCCGTGGTCATGTGATCAAAATTGCTTGGCCGCTGGTTCGTATTTATGACCGTTTTGTCACACTTAACGACCGGTGCAGCCTCCCCGTGATCACGTGATCAAAATTCAAACGCTTGGCAACTGAGTCACATTTATGACGGTCGCAATGTTCCCCGGGGGGGGGGTGTCACGTGATCCCCTTTTGCGACCGTCCGACCATCCGTCAACGGGGAGGCCAAATTCACTTAACGTTACTTAATGTTACTAACTTAACGAGTAGCATGATTTCCTTAACAACTGCGGCAAGGAAAGTCATAAGGTGGGGTAAAAATAAAGTCATTGTTGTTGTTGTAAGTGGGCCAAGACTCTCTTAAGAAATGTTTCATTTAGCAACATAAAATGTTGGGCTCAATTGCGGTCGTGATTTGAGGACTAGCTGTATTAGGGAAGATTCTCTTCGTCTTCTATGAAGGATGAGTCCGGAATCCTATCGCAAAATTACACACACACACACACACACACAAAATCAGGATTGGAACTGAGGAAAATTCTACCCACTAATTACAGAATTCTGGTAATTTGTTGTCTGGTTTCATGTTGCCATTTCTCTCATCCCTTGTTTGTTTGGACTTAGATTCTGATCGGTGCCGTCATTGCGATGGGCTCGGCGGACAGAGATGGCCGCTTACATCCAGGCGACGAATTGGTTTACGTGGACGGCATTCCGGTGGCTGGCAAAACTCACCGCTACGTGATTGATCTCATGCATAACGCCGCTCGGAATGGGCAGGTGAACCTCACGGTGAGAAGAAAAGTGCCACCTATAGGTGAGTTGTGGATTTGCAGGGATGACATTATTTTTTTTTAAGTCAGGTTTTTTTATTTACAGTAGTGGCCAAAATTATGGAAACGTTTTGGGAACAGTGTATTTTTGAGGCTTGATGGTTAATAACACCATTTTTTCGGGGGGAGTTTCAAAAGAATCCTATTCCACTGCTGGAATGGCCTGGGAATAGCCCAGATCTTAACCCAATTGAAAATCTATGGAGCCGGCTACAGAAACCTATTAGTCAGAAGCGACCCAGCAATAAAACCCAGTTAATAGAAGCAATCCTTCAATCTTGGTTTCACATTAGAACAGCTGCAGACCTCAAAGACTTGGTTCACTCCATGGGAAGACGCTGCAAGGCTGTAATTCATGCTAAAGGCTACCCAACTATTAACTGACACGGTGATAATTTTTGTATATCTCGTTTTTTCTATGGTTATAATTTTTGTATATCTTTTTTTTTCTATGGTGATAATTTTTATTTATCTCGTTTTTTCTATGTGTTTCACTTTTCTTCTTTATACTGTAATTGCTATTCTAATAGCAAATCCTTCCTAAAAGTTATGGCATTACGTTCTTGATTAAATTATCTTTCCATTGATATATAATTTTATGGTACTACTCCCAAAAAAGTGGTGTTATTAGCTAGTTTTAGAAAATACACTTTTCTTTAAAAGTTTCCACAATTTTGGCCACTACTGTATATATAAGTATTTTGTATACAGTGTAATGTCCGGGCATTTCATTTTACAAAAGAAAAAAGAAAAATAACCAATATATATAAATGATAATGCACATAGTAATTATAACCATATTTATCATTATTTATGATCATATTAATTATACTAGCATACTTATAATTATGAACAACATTCATATTTTACTTTACACATAATGATCTTTTATCATCTAATTTCTACCTCTTATCTCTAATCATTGATAAAACCTATTCTGCATTCAAGAGTACAACAATTTGTTGTATTAACAACAAATATTTTTTGCTAGGTATAATACCAGTTATATTATATTTTACTTTATTAATTAAACATGAAACTCAGTGAATTGAACATTCAAAAATTCATTGCAAATATTATAATTATTATTGTTGTTGTTGTTGTTGTTGTTGTTATTATTTCTTTTATCCATTAAACATGAAACTCAGTCAACTAAACATTCAAAAATGCATCACAAATACCATTGACTGGTGCTAATGGTTGATCCGGGTTGCTGCCAGCGTCCTAGGTATCAACCAAGTACCTTCTTAAGATGTACGATGTTCCAAGTAGCGCAGTTTTTTGCAGTTCCGCTGGTGTTTTTGCAAGAAGCGGCAATTTGTTGGTGTATCTTATAAAATTCTTGGACATGGTACCAAGTGCCCCGATGACAATGGGTATCACTGTTACATGTTTCATCCATAGCCGTGTAGTTTTGATGGCCAGGTCGCAATGTTTTGTGATTTTTTTTCCAGTTCTTTTTCTTTGACTTTGGCATCTCCTGGTACTGTGATGTCAATAAATTGTACGTTTCAGTTTTCGACAACTGTGATATCTGGCGTGTTGTGTTCCAAGTGACGATCCGTCTGTATTCTAAAATCCCACAAGGTCTTCACCTTCTCATTTTCTGTAACTTTTTCCACTTTATGTTCCCATGACTTTTTGGATACAGGAAAGTCGTATTTTTTACATAATGACCAGTGGATTAATTTAGCAACTCGGTCGTGTCTAGCTTTGTAATAAGTTTGTGCGATTTTGCTGCATTCACATATTAAATGTGAAACAGTTTCGACTTTGTTGTTGCAAAGTTGGCAGTTTGCATTGTCGGTGTATTTATGTATCTTTGCTTTCATTTCATTAGTTTGTAGCACTTGTTCTTGAGCAGCGAGTATTAAACCTTCTGTTTCTTTCTTGAAGGTTATTATTATTATCATTATCATTATCATTATTGGCAAGGGTAGTACCAATAGTAATAGGTGCCTTGGGTCATGGGGGAGCCAGATTTGCTTAACAACCATGTTGCTAACTAAACAACTGCAGTGTTGTGTCTCGCCCACTCCCCCTGCTGCAGCCGGGCCCCTCTTATCTCCTGCCGGACGCTGATAGTGCAGAAGAATGTCCTGGCATGCCTACAGCCCCCAGCCCTGGCACCATGCCCGGACAGGCCGAGCAAGATGAAGGGCCTGACGTGCCTTCAACCCCCAGCCCAGGCAAACGGAGCAACTAAACCCCTCCCCCACAGCATGTGAGCCTGAAGAATGTGAAGCCAGTCATGAGCTAAGATTACCAACAGCTGGAGGCTGGAGGGACCCATGCTTCCGGAGAGTGGAGAGGCGACGTCAGCAAAAGGAAGGGAGGGGCAGGCCGGGATAAATGCTGAGTCATGGAGCCACACCCCATGGCCTATATAAAGGATCTGCTTTCTGGCATTCTCTGAGTCAGGCAAAGTCTAACTTGGATTGCTGAAGTCACTTCCTGGTCTCCTGCCTGCCTTGAGAACTCTGATAGGACTTTGGCAGAGCTGCAGAGGCACGCTTGATACGGATTTCCCCGACCCGGCCGTCAGCGGAGGAGTGGGACACGACATGCAGTGTGATGTGGACATTGGAACTTGATGAGGGTGTTTGCAACATAGATAGGTTTGCAATGATGACTGTATTAAAAAGCAACCAGGTCTGTAATGCCTTAAAGATTAACGCATGGATTCTGCCATCCGTTTTAACGGATTGCTCCCACTGCACATTTCTTTTTGCCGCAACTGGGAAACGCAGCTTTCCTTTCAGACCTTATTACATTAAGCCACTTCTATTTGCAACGCCTTACCTAATGGGGCTTAAAATGGAATTTGCCTTTTTCACAGCTGTCTTGTGGTGACAGAAGGTTTCCGTGCACAATCTACCACGTTGTTCTTTTTTGTCCCCCTTAATAATTCCTAATGTGGAATTTTGTCTTTTTTTTGGTCTCTAAAGGTTGATGTTTTCCTTAATAATAATAATAATAATAATTTAATTTTTATACCGCCCTTCTCCCGAAGGACTCAGGGCGGTGAACAGGCAGATAAAATAATACAATATATTACAATAAAAACACTATTTAAAAAACTTATTCAATATGGCCTAAATTGAAAATACAATACAAAATATAAAATAAACCCCAATAAAATCCATGTTTAAAAACCCTATTTAAGCCAGTCCTGCTCGGAAGAATAGATATGTCTTCAGCTCGCGGCGAAAGGTCCGGAGGTCAGGAAGTTGTCGAAGTCCTGGGGGAAGCTCATTCCAGAGGGTAGGTGCCCCCACAGAGAAGGCTCTCCCCCTGGGGGTCGCCAGCCTACACTGTTTGGCTGACGGCACCCTGAGAAGACCCTCTCTATGGGAGCGTACCAGCCAGTGGGAGGCATGTGATAACAGAAGGCGGTCCCGAAGATATCCCGGTCCTATGCCATGGAGCGCTTTAAAGGTGGTAACCAGCACCTTGAAGTGCACTCGGAAAACCACAGGTAGCCAGTGCAGCCTGTGCAGGATCGGTGTTATATGGGAGCCACGAGTGCTGCATTCTGAACCAACTGAAGTCTCCGAGTGCACCTCAAGGGGAGCCCCATGTAGAGAGCATTGCAGTAGTTGAATTGGTGGTCCCCATAACCGCAGGGATTTTATTTTCTAAGCAGTCAAACTAGGGAAATGCCCTCAACATCAAGAGTGGTTTTGATAGGGAAAACGTTTTTTGGTACAAAGCACGTCTCTTGATAGTTGTTTGCGCTGAGTTGCGTTTGCTGTGTCTGCGGCCGTTCCTTCCGTTTAGAATCTATTCTAGATTCTGTTCTATTCTATTCGTTTAGAATCTATTTAGATCTCATCACAGTAGCGATTATGAATGTCTCATTCTTGCGCCTCATACTCTCTTTGATGATCTTTATAATAAGGTTGGTAAACACGGTGGCTCAGGGGCTAAGATGCTGAGCTTGTCGATCGAAAGGTTGGCAGTTCAGCGGTTCAAATCCCCAGCGCCATGTAATGGGGTGAGTTCCCGTGACTTGTCCCAGCTTCTGCCAACCTAGCAGTTCGAAAGCACATACAAAAAATGCAAGTAGAAAAATAGGGACGACCTTTGATGGGAAGGTAACAGTGTTCCGTGCGCCTTGGGCATTGAGTCATGCCGGCCGCATGACCATGGACAGACCACTGTCTTTGGACAGCGTTGGCTCTTCGACTTTGAAATGGCGATGAGCACTGCCCCCTGGAGTCGGGAACAACTAGCACACATGTGCGAGGGGAACCTTTGAGAATCTCACTTTTATCCAGGGTCTTTGGTGCTCTCTGAGCTTGGGTTTGTTTGTTTTTTTGCAGATGTTTCATTACCCAAACTAGGTAACATTATCAGCCATTATCCTCATTATCATCACTGATGATGTTACTTAGTTTGGGTAATAAATTGTCTGCAACCACCAAGCTCATAGAGCACCAAAGACCTCACCGTCTTCCTCCCCTTCCTCCTCCCATTCCTCCTCCCAAACCGCCCTCCTTTGTAGCACTGATGATGTTACCTAGTTGGGTAATGAAAAGTCCACAAGAAACCAACCAAGCTCAGCGAGCACCAAGGGCCTCTCAGTCCTCCTCCTGCTCCTCATTAATCTCCCTCCTTTGGAACACTGATGATGGTACCTAGTTGGGTAATGAAAAGTCCACAAGAAACCAACCAAGCTCAGAGAGGACCAAGGACCCCTCATGTCAACCCTGAGCTACAAATATTCGCTTTTATTGATTCTTTCAATCAGTACAGAATCTCCACTTAGTCTATTTCTATAAATTTCTCCATTCTCTATTCTGTAAAACAAAACAATACCTTCCTATCTTTTCACAAAGGAGGAGGAGGAGGAGGAGGAGTTTTGAGAGAAAGATGCATTAAGATATTCAATAAATTCATCGGAAGATTCCATATAGTTCGCAAGGTCCTTGGATCCCAAGGATCTTAACTGCAGTGGAAGAGGATGTGAATAAATTTTGTTTTGAGACCTGCTATTCAATCAGAGCAGTCAGTCACTGATAGAGATATTTGTACATTTTTTTTTCTTAATTTACCTTCTAGGCCAGATGATTTATTAACTTTCGCCGCGAGCTGAAGACATATTTATTCTTCCGAGCAGGACTGGCTTAAATAGGGTTTTAAATATGGATTTTATTGGGGTTTATTTTTTCATATTTTGTATTTTAAATTTAGGCTATTTTGAATAAGTTTTTTAAAGAGGGTTTTACTGTAATATATTGTATTATTTTATCTGCCTGTTCACCGCCCTGAGTCCTTCGGGAGAAGGGCGGTATAAAAATTAAATTATTATTATTATTATTATTATTATTATTATTATTATTATTATTATTATTATTATTATTATTATTATTATTATTATCATCTTTCAATTTACCAGTAAATCCGGAGTTTCAGCTCTTGTTTCTGAAGTTTCCTGTTTGACATAATTTGACATGATTTTATCACAGTGTCACGTTTGCAGCTTCTTAGAATTCAATTCCACGGATTGAACGGGGGTTAAAATCAAAATCTAATCTAATAATACAAATACAGAACTATTCACTATTGTCCTCAAAAGTACTTCTGTTGTTATTTTTGCTTTGTTCCTATGCAATTCTTTAGTTGTACGCAATTAATAGCAATTGAGCTTCAGGTTTACTGGAATTAGGATATCAGGATTCTTCTAACGTTCATTTATAAAAGTTTTGCTATCCTTTTTTTTTTTTTTTTGGTATGAATTATTTATATTCTCATTTGGATAAAATCAACAGCACCCTATTGTAATTAGTTTATTTCATATATATTTTCCTGGGCTGGTGACCATTGTCGTCATTCAGTATTAAAAATAAAACAAGAAACTGGTTCTAGCTAAAATGATATAAAATTAATTAAATGAAATGAATCAAGCGAAACTTGATGAACAATGCAACAGCCTGCTTGCCTGCAAGGAGTCTTTTTGTGTTGTTTCTCCCCAAGTGAGCATAGATACGCAGCTTCTGCTAATTAAATTAGTTTCAATTAATTTGTTCCCTTGTTTTCAATTAAATATTACTAATTTTAGCTGGATCAAGGCCATTTAACTCCCTCATGCAGAAGCAGGGAAGGGGGAAAATATCTTTTCTGCATACTGTATGTCCCAAAGGTGCTTTTTCAGGAAGCAACTGGACTTTCTTGTTTTTTTCTTTGAAGATGTTTTGCTTCTCATCCAAGAAGATTCTTCAGTTCTGACAGGATTCACTATTGTTTTAGTTGTCCTTCCTGTTGTGACCTAGGCCCAAGTAGTTATGACCAGACACAATCCGTCCTAAACAAACATATTCTATTAGAACAGCTGAAAATTACTTCATTCTCGGCTTAGTCCAAATTATGTCCAAAACAAAGTCCCTCAGAAAAAGTCCTTCGGCCTTATCACAAATCTTTGTCCTCTTTCGCACCCTGCCAAAGGCTTTACTTGGCAAGAACCCCAGGAAGTTCAGAAACAGGAGACGAGGAAAAGAAACAATTGTCTTCGTCTCCTGACAAGAACAAGAAAGAACAAGAAAGAGCTGTTGCTGCTCTTTTAAGCTTTAAGAGAGGGGCCAATCATCTCCTGGCCTTACTCCCGAGTCGTCCTTTTTGCTTTAGTTGCTCTTGCCTTCTGGCAGCTCTTCGCATGTATGTACTAGGAACATGCTCCTCCTCTTCCTCTGCCTCTCTGTTGTCCGCCTCTGGAGGCTCCGGAGTCTGTGCATCGCTCCCAGATGGCCCTGGCCCCACCTCTGCCTCTGACACAGAGCTCACATCCGGGCTTTCCCCTGACTCCAGAACTGACCCATTGTCCTACCCAGCCTCCTCACTGTCTGACTCTGCTGCCAGCTCTGCAGGCTTCTGGCGGACCACGACACTTCGAATTTTTTTCCCAAAGTCTCAACATCTTTTTTTTTGTAATCTGGTGACCAAAACTGGATGCAATATTCCAGTTGTGGCCTTACTAAGGGTTTATAAAGCAGTAGTAAAACTTCACGTGATTTTTTATTTATTTATTTATTTATTTTATTTATTTATCATATTTGTATACCGCCCTATCTCCCTAGGGACTCAGGGCGGTTCACAGGCGAATAAAAAGGTACATATAGATACAGAGTAAAATAACAGTTAAAAAGCTTATTCTACATGGCCCAATTTTTTTAAAAACAATATAAATAATAAAACCCATTAAAACCAATATAAAATTTAAAATCTAATCCAGTCCTGCACAGATGAATAGATGTGTTTTAAGCTCGCGACGGAAGGTTCGGAGGTCCGGAAGTTGACGAAGTCCTGGGGGGAGTTCGTTCCAGAGGGTGGGAGCCCCCACAGAGAAGGCCCTTCCCCTGGGTGTCGCCAGACGACACTGCCTAGCTGACGGCACCCTGAGGAGTCCCTCTCTGTGAGAGCGCACGCGTCGGTGAGAGGTATTCGGTCGCAGCAGGCGGTCCCGTAAATAGCCCGGCCCTATGCCATGGAGCGCTTTAAAGGTGGTTACCTTTTTGATTCTATGCCTCTGTTTATACAACCAATTACCTTTTTTGGCTGCTGCCGCACACAGCTGGCTCATATTTATTTTATTATTTATTTTGTCTTATTATTTATTAGTTTGTCAAACATGTACAAGATGGCAGGTGTAAGTAGGAACATTGACATGAACGAAGGAAATGAATACAAATAAATTGGGACACTAGGACAGAGAACCGGTAGTAAAAATTCTGACTGGCCCCGCCCCCATCTATTCTCTGCCTCCCGAGTCCCAGCTGATTGGGAGGAAATGGGGATTTTGCAGTAACCGTCCCCTGGAGTGGGGAGGGAATGGAGATTTTACAGTATCCTTCCTCTGTGATGCCCACCAAGCCACGCCCACCAAGTCATGCCACACCCATCAAGCCACACCCACAGAACCGGTAGTAAAAGAATTTGAAACCCACCACTGGTCAGAACCTGCTGGATTTCACCCCTGGTCTGGGGGAGATCAAAGGAAAGCCACTGGCTCCCTTCCCACAAGACAAGCCCACCTCCCCAATCTCCCCCCCCAAATAAATCACTTTTAATTAACATAATAACAGTACTATCAAATTTGGAGTGGTTTACCTTGAGTTTCTATCGGTTGTTTCTCCGTGTATTATTGTGGTTGAAGCTGAAGAAGTCATTGACAGGTAAGAGGTTCTAGCAGACAATTTTGTGTACTGTGCTTAGATCGGACCTCAGGCAGCGCAGTTCCAGATTGTCCAAGCCCAAAATTTCAAGCCTGGTGGCGTAAGGTACTAAGACTCCAAGATCCCTCTCACAGTTACTGTTTTTAAACCAGGTTTTACCTAATCTGTACTTGAACCTTTGGTTTTTCCTACCTCGGTGTAAAACCTTGCTTTTTTTTCCTTGCTCTCAGTCGCTGCGGATATGACTGACTGGTTAATACAACAAGTGTCTTGCTCCAAACACATGACAATAAATGCAACAGTATTGATTCTTACAAGAATATGCAATCGTTGACAGGTTGGCTCTTAGTTGGCTGCCATCTGCTTGCTGTCCAATAAATAATGGGATCATCTTTGATCTTTCAATTCAGATAAAATCAAACGCGGCACGGATTATTACTTTTCCACGAGAAGCAAAAACCTTCCAGTTGAAAAATCTTTCTCGAGGCAATTATTGATTCCTGGAAGTGTCTTTTCAAGCAGCCCTTCAATAGAAAGGGATTAACGCCCAAAGGAAAGAAAGAAATCCTTCCGAACAATGATTACGTCGCTACGTTTGGAACGTGGAAAGTAAAACTTAACGGAATCCAAGTCAAAACTAAGCGCCACAGTCAGCGACGAGAAAAATCCTATTTTCTGACTGTCGTGATTCGGAAGGCCAGATGATGTTTAGGTCACTGTGGGTGCAACAGGAAGGAATTACTGGCAGCTGTCTCCACCGCAAATCAACAAAACAGTTTCCCATTAACGGGAAAAATTATAAACAGGTTTTATATTGCTGTGGGATTTCTGTCTTACATCAAAAATCTATTCGTTTGATGGAAGGACCGAAGGCTGGTCAGGGTCAAATTTCTGATTGCGGGCAGTCAGCCTGCAATACTGCATTCTCACCACTCTACCATCAGGAGAGAGAATGGGAAAGGGAATAAGAGAGGAAGGAAGGAAGGAAGGAAGGAAGGAAGGAAGGAAGGAAGGAAGGAAGGAAAGGAAGGAAGGAAGGAAGGGCAATAGTTCTTAGACTTATATACCGTTTCGCAGTGCTTTTACAGCCCTCTAAGCAGTTTACAGAGTCAGCATGTTGCCCCCAATAATCTGGCTCCTCATTTTACCAACCTCGGAAGGAAAGAAGGCTGAGTCAACCTTGAGCTGGTCAGGATCCAACTCCTGGCAGTGGGAAGAATTAACTTGCAATACCTGGTGGCACAATTCTAACACTGTGCCACCTGGAAGGAGAGTGAGAAAGGGAATGAGAAAGGAAGGAGGGAAGGGGGGAAGAAGAGAGGGAGGGAGGGAGGGAGGGATGGAAGAGTAGCAATAGTACTTAGACTTATATACCAACCTCAGAATGATGGAAGGCTGAATTAACTTTGAGTCGATCAGGATCGAACTCCTGGCAGTGGGAATACAGAGTTAGCCTGCAATGCTGCGTTCTAACCACTGTGCCACCACGGAATTTTTATTTATTTATTATTTATTTTATTTGACACAACATTATATATAAGCATAAGCATGAAATAGCTATACGATATATAAGCATATATATAACCACAAGTATGTAAAAACTATATGAAATTGTATACAATCAAAGGGAACATTAGGACAGGAACAGTAGGCACGTTCGTGCTCTTATGCACGCCCCTTACAGACCTCTTAGGAATGGGGTGAGGTCAATAGTAGATAGTTTTTGGTTAAAGCTTTGGGGATTTTGAGAAGAGACCACAGAGTCAGGTAGTGCATTCCAGGTATTAACAACTCTGTTTCTGAAGTCATATTTTCTGCAATCAAGATTGGAGCGGTTCACATTAAGCTTAAATCTATTGTGTGCTTGTGTATTGTTGTGATTGAAGCTGAAGTAGTCTTCAACAGGAAGGACATTGTAACAGATGATTCTATGAGTTAAGCTCAGGTCATGTTGAAGGCGGCAGAGTTCTGAATTTTCTAAACCCAGGATTTCAGGTCTGGTGGCATAAGGTATTTTGTTGCGATCAGAGGAGTGGAGAACTCTTCTTGTAAAATATTTCTGGTCACGTTCAATTGTATTAATGTCCGAAATGAGGTATGGGTTCCAGACAGGCGAGCTGTATTCAAGAATTGGTCTAGCAAATGTTTTATATGCTCTGTTTAGTAGCGTAGAGTTTCTGGAGAAGACGCTACGCAAGATTAAGTTTACAACTCTTAATGCCTTTTTTTGCAATGTAGTTGCAGTGAGCTTTGGCACTTAGATCATTGGATATGAAAACTCCAAAGTCTTTAACGGGGTGGGGGTCATCTATAAGGTAGTGTCCATCGAGCTTCTGCTCAATGTGTTTCTTTTTCTTTCTTTTTTTCCCTTCAGGAGAACCGTGTCCAGAGAACGGCCGAAGCCCAGGCTCTGTGTCCACCCACCACAGTTCCCCCAGAAGCGACTACGCTACGTACGCCAACAGCAATCACGTTGTCTCCAGCAACAACGCAACGCCGCCCGAGAGCTTCCCTTCGCACAGCCTGCCAACCAGCGACGTCATCATCCATCGAAAAGAAAACGAAGGGTTTGGATTCGTTATCATTAGCTCCTTAAACAGGCCCGAATCTGGGTCGACGATGGGTAAGTTAAAATCTTCTGTCCGGCCTTGTTTGTATGAGCCCTGTATTAAACACCCTGAACAAGCTATCCCAAAGGTGCATTTTTTTCAAGAGGCAACTGGACTTTTGGGTTTTTCTTTTGAAGACGTTTCACTTCTCATCCAAGAAGCTTCTTCAGCGTTGACTGAATGGTGGGGAATGGAAGGATTTATACTCCTTGCAGACAGCTGGTCATTTGCATCTTTTTAGAGAGTTCTTGAGGCCACTTGGAAGTTTGTCAGTGTCCTCAGGATCACCTGAGTAGTGCAAATGAGTATGGATTGAGGACACCCAAGCCTCCAAGTGGTCTCAACGACTCTCTAAAAGGATGCAGATGACCAGCTGACTGTGTTGTGGTCCGTCAGCAGCCTACGAAGCTGGCAACGGAGTCAGACAGCGATGAGGCTGAGGTGAGGCCAGGGCCATCGGGAAGTGAGGTGTGAACTCCAGAGCCTCCAGAGACTGATAGTAGTGAGGCAGAGGAACAGGAGGAGCCTGTTCCTAATGCATGCATGAGAAGAGCTGCCAGAAGGCAAGAGCAGCTCAAGCAGAGAGGATGACTCGGGAGTAGGGCCAAGAGATGACTGCCCCCCTCCCCCCCTTAAGGCTTAAAAGAGACCAGCATTGGTGTTTCAGCTTTGCCAGAAACCAATGTTGGTATCTGCTGCTTCGTCTTCTGCTTTGTCGACATCTTTGTTTTTGTGGCTTCTGGACGATTGCCTAGTTGGACCAAGGTTTGTGAGATAACTGAGGAATTTGTGTTGGGAGGCATTTGTTTTACTTTGAGTTGCTGGGAATGAAGTAATAAAGCACCTGAGGGTAGAACAAGAAGCAATGGGTGGAAACTGATCAAAGAAAGAAGCAACTTAGAACTAAGGAGAAATTTCCTGACAGTTAGAACAATTAATCAGTGGAACGACTTGCCTGGAGAAGTTGTGAATGCTCCAACACTGGAAATTTTTAAGAAAATGTTGGATAACCATCTGACTGAGATGGTGTAGGGTTTCCTGCCTGGGCGGGGGGTTGGACTAGAAGGCCTCCAAGGTCCCTTCCAACTCTGTGGTTATATTATAATTCCCAGCTGTTCGAATAAAGTTTGTTTGTTTTTTCCACGGACTAAGTTTATTCCTACATATTTGGGCCTGGGTCACAACAGTCTGGAGTATAAATCCTTCCATTCCCCACAATCCAATCTGAGGAAACAGACAAACTTCCAAATGGCCTCAACGACTCTCTAAAAGGATGCAAATGACCAGCTGTCTGGAGTATAAATCCTTCCATTCCCCACCATCCAATCAGAGCTGAAGAAGCTTCTTGGATGGGAAGCAAAACATCTTCAAAGAAAAACCAGAAAGTCCAGCTGCTTCTGGAAAAAGCACCTTTGGGACAACCATGACCTGGGTGACTGAGAACCTCCATAGACACCCGAACAAGCTATTTTGCTAGCAACAATAATTGAGGACTATTTAACTGTAGAGTTCAGCATTGAATCTCTCTCTTGTTGTTCTTGAAATCCGTAAGACCGACTATTTCACCTGGTTTAGCTAAATGTCTACGGAGACTCTCAGTCATCCAGGTCATGGATGTCCCAAAGGTGGTAGTGTTTGTTTGTTTTTCAAAAGACAACTAGACTTTCTGGTTTTTCCTTGAAGACGCTTCGCTTCTCATCCAAGAAGCTTCTTCAATTCTGCCAGAAGTTCTATCAGAAGTGAAGGAGCTCCTTGGATGAGCAGCGAAACATCTTCAAGGAAAAACCAGGCCTCTCGGTACTTGAGAGATTGCCACAAAGAGGACGGGGGTCAACTTATTTTCCAAAGCACCAGACGGCAGTTATGAATTCTTCATCACTGGAAGGTTTTTAAGTAGAGACTGTAAAGTCACTTGTCAGAAGTGAAGAAGCTTCTTGGACGAGAAGTGAAATGTCTTCAAGAAAAAAAAAAGGTGAAGGATCAATGTACAGGAATGATTGAAGATATGTAATTAAAAAATAGAAATAATTTGAAATGAAATCGGGGCTGCTCAGCTGCCATTTCAGAAGGGAATGGAAAGGGAGAGAGGAGTAGAGAGAGTGAAGGAAGAAAGTAGGTAGGAAAAGAGAGAGGTAGAAGAGGGGGAAAGGAGAGGAAGAAGAAAGGGGAAAGAGAGAGGGTTAGAAAGGGTGGAAGAAGAGAAGAGTGGAAAGGAGAGGAAGAAGAAAGGGGAAAGAGAGAGGGTTAGAAAGGGTGGAAGAAGAGAAGAGTGGGAAAGGAGGAGAGGAAGTAGAAAAGCAAAGGAGAGGAAGGATGAAGAAAGTAGAAGAAGGTAGAGAAGGGAGGAGGAAAGGTCAGGTTAAGGAAGGAAGTGGTAGCTGGGCAGGCCCGAATAAGTAACAAATGAAAGTTAATGATTAATGTTGAATAAGAGACTGTACATTGAATAGGTTGTTGGAAGATGGAAATAAAACTTTTTTTATTAAAAAAAAAAAAAGGAAAAAAAAGTCCAGTTGTGTTTTGAATAAGCACCATTGAGGGCCATTTCCCTGTTTCAAAGTTGGTGAGAACCAAACACATAAGATTTAAAGAGTTCCCTATTCAACCTCTAAAGAAAAGAATTATTAAGCCTTCACGTCTATCCAGCAGAACGTAAAAGAACCAGTTTCGGGGTTTTTTGCAGCCTCCCTCAGATTCAGAAATGCGAAAAATTTCAGGCAGCGTAAACTGCGCTACCGGTGGATCCTCCTTAACATCCCGTATTTCTAGTGCTGTTTTTGGAAAAGAGAGTCCCGTTAAATTACTCCTGTTGAATTACCTTATATTTATTTATTTATTTTGCAATTTGCGCGCAAACACGCCGCTTATGACAAACGTTTTTCTAATGGGGGAGGGAGGGGGGAAAGAGTCGTGAATTCATCGTGGGGACAGACTCTGCCAGTCGTTCACCCTCTGGGCTAAAGGGATAATCTGCCGGATAAATTCACACGGCCTTAAATTGCAGCAGGAATGGCTCCCCTTGGAAGAGGATGAAGAGAAATTAGAGAGGTGTCTTCCAATTGTCTTCTAAAATGGCCTAGAACCAGCGGTGGGATTCAGATAATTGAACAACCGGTTCTCTGCCCTAATGACTAGCTGGGTGGGCGTGGCCAGGGTGGGCGTGGCCAGTGTGTGTGACAGGCAGCACTCAGCCTCCTGGAACCCCCCTGGGAGCAAAAACGGGCCACGGGAGGATGCACCGCCCCCCTGTGCCTTGTTTTGGGCCTAACAGGCCTCCCTGAAGCCTCCTGGGAGTGAAAACAGGCCGCAGGGGGGCGTGCTGCACCCACCGCACCCCGTTTTGGGCCTAGTAGGCCTCCCTGCACTTACCGGGGAGCCAAAATTGGGCGCGTGTGGACTCCTGGAAGGGGCGGGGAGGGGAGCAGAGGTGCGTTTCAGCAGGTTCTGACCAGTTCTAGAGAATCGGTAGTGGAAATTTGGAGTAGTTCGGTGAACCGGTAGTAAAAATTCTGACTGGCCCCATCACCCATCTATTCTCTGCCTCCCAAGTCCCAGCTGATTGGGAGGAAATGGGGATTTTGCAGCAACCTTCCCCGGTCACGCCCACCAAGCCACGCCCACCAAGCCATGCCACACCCATCAAGCCACACCCACAGAACCGGTACCAAAAAATTTTGAAATCCACCACTGGAAGGGAGGGGCAGGGCCAGCCGGCAATTTAACTACCGGTTCGCCCAAACCAGCTCGAACCGGCTGAATCCCACCACTGCATAGAACGTAGAATACTAGGGTTAGAAGGGACCTTGGAGGTCTTCTACTCCAACCCCCTGCTCAAGCAGGGAGATGCTATAGCATTTTGGGCAAATGGCTAGCTGTCCAGTCTCTTCGGCATGCAGGAGATGAAGCTTAAAGATCCGTTTCCGAGAATATGTTTTGTACGACCTGTTGACGTTCATACATGAAGGTGTGCTTGGATTTCCTTATAGAAACTTCCCGTGGGTTTTGTTTGTTTGTTTGCAGTTCCCTTGATGCAAGATTGATGTTTTGAGAATTTAGTGGGATCCAGAGTCATTCTCAGCCTTACATACCAGAAGATCCAGGCTGGAAGACGTCACTGGATACAATCAAGAGAAAGCTAAGTGAGCTTATGTTCAGTTGAAATCAATGAGAATTAAGTTCAGAAATAAGCACTTAAGCCCCATTGATTTCATAGTTAACTTTCTCTGGATTGTGCCCACTGTATTTCAGTGTTCTCCTCATATGTCCATCTGTGGTGGAGGCTTTCTAGGTGATTGTTTTCGTATTAAAACTAGCACTATTTGCCGTACTTACCTCTGGATTGACAAGGACTATGTGATTGTTTCAGGTCAGCTTTGGCCAAGGGGTGCAAAATATTAGCCAACTAGCCATCTGCTCACTTTTGAATAGCTACTCTCTCCCCAATGAATGAAATGGGAAGAGGGAGGGATGGGGAGAGGGAGGGAGGGAGACTTATAGATTAAGGAGATAGATAGATGGATAGATAGGTAGGTAGGTAGGTAGGTAGATAGATAGATAGATAGATAGATAGATAGATAGATAGATAGATAGATAGATAGATAGATAGATAGATAGATAGATAGATGAGAGAGAGAGACAGACAGAGAGAGACGGAGAGATAGAGAGATATTGATATAGAAAGATAAAGAAGAATAGATAGATAGATAGATAGATAGATAGATAGATAGATAGATAGATAGATAGATAGATAGATAGATAGACAGACAGATGATAGAGAGAGAGAGATGATAGCGATAGATAGATAGATAGAGAGATAGATAGATAGAGATAGATAGATATAGACAGACAGACAGATGATAGAGAGAGAGATGATAGCGATAGATAGATAGATAGATAGATAGATAGATAGATAGATAGATAGATAGATAGATAGATAGATAGATAGATATGAGAGAAACAGACAGACAGACAGATGATTGATAGCTAGAGACAGATGACAGCTAGCTAGAGATATAGATAGATGATATCTATATAGACATCTATATAGATATAGATAGATAGATGCTATATATTTTGTTTGACATTATTTTTTTTCTTTAACCAAATTATTGTCTGAAAAAGCAAGCACTGGTTTGCATTTTTGCCTCTCTCTAGTGCAGTCACTTTCAATCAAACTTAGGTCAGCTCTTGTCCTGCAGGAAAAAGGGACTGGAAAACTTTCACTCTGAAATTCTCTTTTTGCAGTGCATCTCTAGAAAACGCCTCAATTAACTTGTGGGGAGCCCCTCTGTGCAAATACTTCTTTGCAGAGTTCCATTGGGGTGAGCCGGGAGTATCCCTAAAAAACAGGGGTTTCCACGCACAGAAACACCTGTGCACCCTTAACCAATCGTGGGAACGCAGTCTTTTCTTTAATCGTATTTGATATACAACTGCTTTGCCATAGTTCAGGAGGTCCAGGTTTGGTCCTGTTTCTTCCTTTTCTGCCCATTTAATTATTCAAAATTTTGGGAGAGAAAATTAGGGGCCAGCCAGCAATTGAATTACTGGATGAATCCCATTACTGAAGCAGACAGCCTGTTGTGTCTGCACCCCCCCAAGCTGGGCCCCCTGCCAGAAAGTGACTCAGAAAGTGAGGGGGAAAGGCCATCAGGACTTACCCCTGGAGCACTGGCTCCTCTGGCTCAGCTCCAGGAGCCAGAGGCAGGCCAGGTGGAGGAGATAACGAGGCCTCCGTCCCCTGACTCTCCCCCCCAGGCCACGCCTCCAGACCCGGCTGATGGCAATCAGGCCTGGCTAGATCCCAGGTTTCGGAGATACGAGAAGCAGCTACAACAAAGGAAGGGGTGAGGCAGGCCTAGAGAGTGCTGAGTCACGGAGCCATACCCCACAGAGTATAAAAGCAGCCCTGGCTGCTCTTCTGCTCCGTGACGAGCAAAAATTGAGCTGAACTCTTTGACTCGTGGAGAACTGAGCTGAACATTCGGCCTGGATTGCTGACTTCCTGGTTGCCCGGCAACCCCAAGATAAGGGAGACTTTGGCAGGCAGCTGCAGATTCCCTGCCAGGACTGATAGCAGCCGTGAACTCAATTACTTGCTCGTTTAGCCAGCTCGCGTGGCTGAGGCCGGGAAGGGACAGAACACAGCCCTTCTCTGCTTTCGGTAAATAAATCTCTGTTGATGGATGAGGCCACTCCCAGAGGATTCTTTGGGTTTAAAAAATTAAGCAGCAAAACCGCCTGCACGTTCGATGCACTTTCTGTCAAAGTGAATAGATGTGCAAAACGGCAAACGGGGAAAGGAGAAGCACAAGAATCCGTTCACATATGCTGGAAGTAGCCATCTCTCGCTGTTGCAGAGTTCTATAAATGTAAGCTGGGTTTAGCCTCAAGTCATTTCTTTAGCAGTGATGCAAAGCGGTAGCTCAGCTGCCATTATCCAGGACTTTCTTATACATTGAATTTAAAAGCCCATTGCCGAGGCCACCTGCAGAATCCATCACTGTGACCAAAACGCTAGCAGTAGCAATAGCACTTAGACTTACAGTAGTGGCCAAAATTGTGGAAACCTTTTTCTAAAACTGCACTTTAGAAAAGTGTACTTTCTAAAACTAGCTAATAACACTGCTTTGTGGGGTGGGGGGAGGGAATAGTACCGTAAAAATTATATATCCATGGAAAGATAATTTAATCAAGAATGTAATGCCGTAACTTTTAGGAAGGATTTGCTATTAGAATAGCAGTTACAGTATAAAGAAGAAAAGTGAAACAAGTAGAAAAAAATGAGATATACCAAAATGATCACCATAGAAAAAACAAGATATGCAAAAATGATCACCACATCAGTTAATACTTAGTTGGGTAACCTTTAGCATGAATTACGGCCTTACAACGTCTTCCCATGGAGTGAGCCAAGTCTTTTAGTTCTGCAGCTGTTCTAATGTGAAACCAAGATTGAAGGATTGATTCTATTAACTGGGTTTTATTGCTGGGTCGCTTCTGACTAACAAGTTTCTTTAATTGGCTCCATAGATTGTCAATTGGGTGAAAGTCTGGGCTATTCTCAGGCCATTCCAGCAGTGGAATAGGATTCTCTTGAAACTCCCCCCAAAAAAAGTGGTGTTATTAGCCATCAAACCTCAAAAATACACTTTTTCCAAAAGGTTTTAACAATTTGGCCACTACCGTATATACTGCTTCACTGTGCTTGTACAGCCGTCTCTAAGCGGTTTACAGAGTCAGTATATTGCCGCCAACAATCTGGGTCTTCGTTTTATCGACTTCGGAAGGATGGAAGGTTGAGTCAACCATTCAGTCGGTCAGGATCGAACTGCTGGAACTGGGCAGAGTTAACCTGCAATACTGCATTCTAACCACTGGGAAGGGAAAGGAAGGGAAGGGAAGGGAAGGGAAGGGAAGGGAAGGGAGGAAGGGAGGAAGGAAGGAAGGAAGGAAGGAAGGAAGGAAGGAAGGAAGGAAGGAAGGAAGGAAGGAAGGAAGGAAAGGAAGGAAGGGCAATAGCACTTAGACTTATATACCACTTCACAGCGCTTTACAGCCCTCTCTAAGCGGTTTTACAGAGTCAGCATATTGCCCCGAAGAATCTGGGTCCTCATTTTACCCACCATGGAAGGACGGAAGGCTGAGTTAACTTTGAGCCTGGTGAGATTTGAACTGCCAAATTGCAGTCAGCTGGCAGTCAGCAGAAGTAGCCTGCAGTACTGCATTCTAACCACTGCGCCACCGTGGGTCATAATGGATTTTGGGTGACATTGGACCGTCCTAATGTGACAAAGCACACACACACACACACACACACACACGAGCAGATTATTGATCGGGTCATCCAGCTTCCAATATTTGGTCTTCCTTTTGTCCTGCAGAAACTTCTGCTCGTGAGTGCTACTTATCAATTGACATTTTGGGTGGCCAAATTGAAGGGTTTACGGCTGGTCCTCGACTTACGATCGCAAGTGAGCCCGAAATTTCTGCCGCTGGGCGTGACGATGTTAAGCGAGCTTTGTTCCATTCTACGGCTTTTCTTGCCAGGTGTTGGGGAGGGAACCCCTGATGTCCTAAGTGAGGACCGTGCTCGTTCAGTGAATCTGGCTTTTCCGTTGAGTTTGGGCTTTCTTCTTTTTCTTTAGAAGACGTTTCACTTCTCATCCAAGGAGCTTCTTCAGTTCTGACTGGATGGTGGGGGAATGGAAGGATTTATACTCCTTGCAGGCAGCTGGTCATTTGCATCCTTTTAGAGAGTCGTTGAGACCACTTGGAGGTTTATCTATGTCATCAGGTGTCCTCAAGGACTCGCTAAAAGGATGCAAATGACCAGCTGTCTGCAAGGAATATAAATCTTTCCATTTCCTCACCATCCAGTCAGAGCTGAAGAAGCTTCTTGGATGAGAAGCGAAACGTCTTCAAAGAAAAACCAGAAAGTCCAGTTGCCTCTTGAAAAAAAAACCTTGTGAGACAACCATGACCTGGATGACTGAGAATCTCCATAGTCATAAATAATGTTTTTCGGTGCCCTTGTAATTTCAAATGGTCACTAAATGAATGTTGTAAGTCAATGACTACCTGTATATTATGGATGCCATTGCTGGACTGGCCACAAACTGCATTTTATTATACTTTTTTTAATAGCTGGTTGTAGAAATTGGAAATCCCTGTTAGTTGTAGAAGTCAGATTCATCAGCTTTGAACTTGTGCAAAGATCAGTTGCTGGAATTGGGTATATCTAGCTTAATGAAAAAAAGGACTAGGGGAGACATGATAGCAGTCTTCCAATATCTCAGGGGCTGCCCTAAAGAAGAGGGAGTCAAGCTATTCTCCAAAGGACCTGAGGGCAGGACAAGAAGTAAAGGATGGAAACTTATCAAGGAGAGAAGCAACCTAGAACTAAGGAGGAATTTCCTGACAGTGAGAACAATTAATCAGTGGAACAACTTACCTCCAGAAGCTGCGAATGCTCCAACACTGGAAGTTTTTAAGAAGATGTTGGATAACCATTTGTCTGAAGTGGTGTAGGGTTTCCTGCCTAAGCAGGGGGTTGGACTAGAAGACCTCCAAGGTCCCTTCCAACTCTGTTATTCTATTCTATTCTGTTCTATTCCATTCCATTCCATTCCATTCCATTCTATTCCTATTCCTATTCCTATTCCTATTCTATTCTATTCTATTCTATTATTCCATTCCATTCTGTTCTGTTCTATTCTTTTCTATTTTATTCTCCAAAGCACAAGAAGCAATGGATGGAAACTAATCAAGGAGAAATCCAAACTAGAACAAATAAAAAATTTCTTGACAGAACAATTCATCGGTGGAACAACTTGCTTCCAGAAGTTGTGGGTGCTCCAACACTAGAAGTTTTTAAGAGGAGATTGGACAGTCACTTGTCTGAAATGGTGTAGGGTCTCCTGCTTGAATAGGGGGTTGGACTAGAAGACCTCCAAGGTCCCTTCCAACTCTGTGGCTTGTTTATTATTCTGTTATTAGCATAACATCCAGGTAAAGAGCAACTGAACTGTCCAAAATCAAAGGCAATTCAAACCATTTCAGCAAGTGATCTGACTTCTTACAATTTCAGATCTCATTTTGATTTTGTTAAATTAACAGATGGTGGAGGCTCTTCCACTTTAGTTGCAAGGTTTTGCAAAGGTTTAGACATTTCATTTCTCTAAATGCGCCAGATACTTGTTTCTCACTGCACCATGAAGGTGGCTTATGGAAAACCCAAGCATTTCATCAAACCGTGATTGGCTTAATTCAAAGCGCTTTTAATGGGAAAGCACTAGAAATTAATTGGAAAGTAGAGTTAATGCTGTACTAAAAGCCATTCAATATTATTTACTAGTTAGTTTGCGAAAGCACAAATGAAAACATCAGTACGTTTTGGCATCTGTTTAGCAGATTAACAGAGTTGGAAGGGACCTGCATTTGTTACGTCTTTTTTGTAGGGCTGCCCTGCCACGAGTAGTTGTTAGAATTGTTGAATTGTCTCTGTCCAACTCATTGCCAAAGGATAACCTGCTGAAAGCACCATAATTTTTCCATCTTTGATTGGATAATCTCTTCTGGTTCCTCACCCATCTTGAGAGAACTCGCAAACGGAGCCGCCATGACGCTGTAGACTTCCACAACATTGACATTAAATGATTTCTGAAACTAGTCTGCGCCATTCTCACCTTTAGCAAAAAAACAAGGCTATGAGAAGGTATTTTCCTCAGGTGAATCATCAAGAGAAGATGCGTTTTTAATAAAGGCTACCTGTGGCCTTTCGAGTGCACTTTAAGGTCACTACCTTTAAAGCGCTCCATGGCTTAGGGCCTGGGTACTTACGGGACCGCCTGCTGTTACCGCATGCCTCCCACCGACCCGTACGCTCTCACAGAGAGGGACTTCTCAGGGTGCCGTCCGCCAAGCAATGCCGGCTGGCGGCCCCCAGGGGAAGGTCCTTCTCTGTGGGGGCTCCCACACTCTGGAACAAGCTTCCCCCGGGTTTACGCCAAATACCTGACCTTCGGACCTTCCGTCGCGAACTGAAGACACATCTTTTCATTCGCGCGGGGCTGGCTTAAATTTTATTGATTTTAAATTATCTATTATTAATTTTAATGGGGTTTTAGTTTTATATATTTTAAAGTTTTTTAGGCCAATTATAAAATAAGTTTTTTAATTTGTATTTTAAATTGTATATTGTATTGTTTGTTTTTATTTTTGGCTGTACACCGCCCTGAGTCCTTCGGGAGAAGGGCGGTATAAAAATCGAATAAATAAATAAATAAATAAATAAAAATAAAAAGCACAGATTTTGGAGATGCTGTTCTTTGCTTCCTTATTTTTGGCATTCCTCCCAGTAACAGAGATTTAGTGTCAGGGTAATGATGATTTAAAGCTGACCAGCCAATGTAAGGCTGATGCAACTGTAAAGCTGATGAAATGTAAGGCTGATGCAATGAGAATGAATCAACATTGCTATAGCCAGTTTAAGACACTGAAGGGGTCCACATAAGTCTTTTACCCCTTTAAGGGGTGTTTATAAATTTCAGCCAGGAGAGGACGTATTCTCTCTCCTTGTTCATTGCTGAGTTCTCTGTGTAGAGTTAAGAAGAAGACAGATTGCTTGTCAGGTATTTGCCTCCACGTATATTTCTGTATATATTTTGTATATAAACCACTGTTAAATGTCTAAGGCTCTGTGTGCTGTGTTTTGCTCCTGGGTTGTCTCCTAATAGTAGTCACGCTGCAAGTACTCTGACATTTAGCAATAGCAATAGCACTTAGACTTATATACTGCTTCACAATGCTTTACAGCCCTCTCTAATTGGTTTACAGCAGGGGTATCAAAATCAAGGCCCATGGGCTGGATTCGGCCTGCAGGGTGCTTAGAGATTGCCTACTGGGCTGCCCTGGAAACAGTGAAGGACTGGTCCGCGGTGTCTCCGCCAACAAAAACGGCGGCCCTCCTGAGCTCTGTTTTCACTAGCAGAAGGTTGCAGGAGGCTGTCGCAGCCGAAAACAAAGTTTGGGAGCCCGTTTTCATTGGCAGAGCGCTTGGGCCATACAGGTGCCTTCCAACACGAGTGCCGTCGAGCTGGCCACACCCACCATGGCTGTGCCCAGCCTGACCCCAGGACAAACACAACCCTGATGCGGCCCTCAATGAAATCAAGTTTAACACCCCTGGTTTATAGTGCCAGCCTCTTGTTCCCCAACAATCTGGCTCTCATTTTACCAACTTTGGAAGGATGGAAGGCCGAGTCAACCTCGCAGCTGAAGTTTTGAAAGAAAACACAACCTCAGGCAGGACAAAGGGAAAAGCGAGGCACAGAATAACTAGGAAAACTCGGGCAGGCTGGTGTAGATGTTTTCCAGGGGGAGCCATTTTGTCTGCCTACAAATACTTATTTGCTTGCTTGCTCCTATCTCGTCTTTCTTTTGTCTTCTAGCTGTACCCCATAAAATAGGGAGGATAATTGAAGGGAGCCCTGCCGATCGCTGTGCGAAATTAAAAGTCGGAGACCGGATCTTAGCTGTGAATGGCCAGTCCATTATTAACATGCCTCACGCCGATATTGTGAAGCTCATTAAAGATGCTGGCCTTAGTGTAACTCTTCGCATCATTCCTCAGGAGGGTAAGTCCTTGACCCTTAAAATCCAGGAGGGAAGTTGACGGAGGAACCAATTAATCCAAATGGCTCCCTTGCGGAAAGGGGAGCGATTTTTGTTGAGCTGGATGGGGCACGAAATCCTATCAAGGGTATTGTCAGTTCCCCTCCTGCTCCCCCTCCCCCTCCCCGTCCTCCTCCTCCTCCTCCCCCTCCTTTTTTTTATTTACAGAATGAAGAATGAAGAAATAGACAGCAAGACTAAATGGAGGTTATGTACTGATGAAAGAATCAATAAAAGTGAATATTTGTAGCTCAGGGTTGACATGAGGGGTACTTGGTGCTCTCTGAGCTTGGTTGGTTTCTTGCGGACTTTTCATTACCCAACTAGGTAACATCATCAGTGCTACAAAGGAGGGAGGTATGGGAGGAGGAGGGGGAGGAAGACTGTGGGGTCTTTGGTGCTCTATGAGCTTGGTGGCTGCAGACAATTTATTACCCAGACTAGGTAACATCATCAGTGATGTATCAGTGACTGATAATGTTACCTAGTTTGGGTCATGAAACGTCCAGTAGAAAACAACCAAGCTCAGAAAGCAGCTAAGACCCCCTCATTTCAACCCCGATCTACAAATAGTCTCCTTGATTGGTTGGCTGCAATGGAATCTCAGCCCTTCAGATGTCTAAACTATATTTGAATCCAATCAGAAAAAAGACCCTGGACAAAGCATTTTGGGGTCCGTAACTTTGCCTTGTGGGAAAACTAACCTTATTTCACCTAGCATTTGGAATAGTTGCAGTTTCATTCCATTTTACACAGTGGCCTTTCCACTGACATCAGTTAACTTGCTTGAGGGCTCTTTTACAGTCAGTGACTCAGAACAGAACTCAAACCATCAGAGATCCTAACAGATCAGTCTGAATTTTAGATATTTTGGGTGTAGTTTCTACCCTTACATCTCTACCCAGCAGGGGTGTCCACAGACTGTGGTCAAACAACAAAAAAATCAACATGGTAGCAGTGAGATTGAAGCTCGAGGTGTTTTTTTAAAAAAAAGAAAATAAGTGGCTTGACCTTGTTCCCTTTCCTTGTTCTTCTCCCACAAAAATTTGGATGGATAGATGGATGGATTAGATAAATGAGAGGAGAGAGAGAGAGAGAGAGAGAGATGAAAGAGAGAGATGTGAGGAGGAGAGAGACAGGAGAGAGAGATGAGAGGGGGAGAGAAAAAGATGAGAGAGATGAGAAAGAGAGATGGAATAGAGGAGAGAGAGAAGAGGGAGAGGAGGGAGAGAGAGATGAGAGGTGGAGAGAGAGATTAGAGAGGAGAAGGGGAGAGAGAGGAGAGACAGAGAAGAAAGGAGAGAGAGGAGAGATAGATGAGGGGGGGAGAGAGAGGAGAGACAGAGGAGAGAGAGGAGAGAGAGAGATGAGAGAGATTGAGAGAGAGAGATGAGAGAAAGATGAGGGGGGTATATGATAGATGATTGAAAGAAGAAAGAAAGAGAGAGAGAGAGAGAGAGAGAGAATAGATAGTTGGATTGGATTGGATTGGATTGGATTGGATTGGATTGGATTGAACTGGTTGCTTTCCTTTTTTTCCTTCACTGAATGCCATCTGGGATGACCAGTCTCTAATGTCTCTTGTTCCACCATGCAGAGGTGAACAGCCCAGCTTCCGCACCCAGCTCAGAAAAACAGAGTCCCATGGCCCAGCAACACAGCCCTGGGACTCAGCAGAGCCCTGTAGCACAACCAGCCCCTCCACAACCTCTACAGACTCAAGGACATGAAAACAGGTAAGGCAAAAACCTGGGGCTCTCGGTTCCACGGGGAAGGTGGGAAGAGCTCATTGGGCTTAAAGCCAAACAGCTCAGCTTCACTTAACACTTTTGTTAGTGTGAAGAAAGATTTCAATTCATAGAATAGGAGAAGGGTAGGTGGACATAAACGAGTCATCAGTTTAGAATCGTCTCATTCCCACAACAGTCGAAAACCAACTCCTTCTTGAACTCCATTGACCCTTATCTGGTGCCAAGTTAGGGTATTGAACTTTAGCTGACTACATTTTTACAGACTTGAATTAATCTTCTGCGCTACAACCTAATGGGTAGTCCTGATTCTTTGTACTTGACACTAGTCAACTAATTTATGGCGCAGCTTATATGCAAGAATTTGGAAGTCTTCTGAATTCCCACTTGGCCCATAGCCTTGTTTTATTTTCTCTGCATCTTCAATCTGACACTGTTTTTAAGTATTGTAGTGCCTCTCTATTTCTGTTGTGTTTGTGCCCCCTGCCAGAAAGTGACTTGGAAAGTGAGGGGGAAGGGCCATCAGGACTTACCTCGGAGCACCGGCTTCCCTGGCTCAGCTCCAGGAGCCAGAGGCAGGCCAGGTGGAGGAGATAACGAGGCCTCCGTCCCCTGACTCTTTCCTCCCCTCCCGGTCACGCTTCCAGACCCGGCTGATGGCAATCAGGCCCGGCTGGACCCTAGGTTTCATAGGCAGGAGAGGCGGGAACAACAGAAGCAGGGGTGGGGCAGGCCTAGGAAGTGCTGAGTCATGGAGCCACACCCCACAGAATATAAAACCAGCGAGGGCTGCTATGCCTCTTCGTAGCAGGCAAAATCAACCGCTTAACTAAGAGCTGAAGTACTGTTTGTTCCTGGGTGACTCATCGGCCTCAAGGGAGATAACAGAGTCACTTGGCAGACGCTCGCTAGTTTGCTGCCAGAGCTGATAGTGCCGGCTAATTAAGCCATCGCTCGGATGGAGGCGAGGGGGGACAGAACAATTTCTGTTCTTGCAGCACCCATGTTATGGTGCACATCAGAACCCTATCTGGTCATTCTGCAGACATCTCAAACACCACGGCCTTAGGAAGCCTCTTCTCATTTTCAACCGAGGCCCTCCAAATTAAAAATGAGATGTTACATCATTATACTACCCGAGACTTCTCAGGAAACAACAACTGAATGAAACACTGCTGGTGACCTTCTACCGCTGCACCTGTGAACGGTTTGCCAATTGCACAGTGGCAAATGGGACAGCACTCCAGAGGGTCAATGTCATTGACCAGAGGATCATTGGTTGCCCTCTCCCCTCTTTGAAAGAGCTTTATAGCTCCCGCTGCCTTAAGAAAGTTCAAAACATTCTTAAAGATCCATCTCATCCTGGGCACCCCTTTTTTTTTTTTTTTTTTTTTTGGAACCATTACCATTTGGCAGCCGGTACAGGATAATAAAAACAAGGACAAATAGGCTGAAAAACAGCTTCTATCCCAGAGCAGTAACTATATTGAAGTCTACTGCATAGTGCAATATTAATGCAGTATCAGGGGCTTTCAATTCAATTGTATAGAACACTGGTAGTCAACCTGGTCCCTACCGCCCACTAGTGGGCGTTCCAGCTTTCATGGTGGGCGGTAGGGGTTTTGTCCAATACTGAAGCACTTTCCTTTTTTTTTAATTTAATTGACTTTTTAAAAAAATTTCATAGCATTATTTAAAAACATTTTCATTAGGTTTTCATAAAATTCCCCGTGACAATTTAAATTTCTGAAAATATACTATTTGTATCGCCTGCGCATAAGTTTAGTTCACGTTATGTAAGTGAAACTAAATGGCGCTATAGTGCGACTGCAAACAAAAGAGCCTCGTCCCAGAATAGCTCGCACATCTCCCCCCACACCACCCAGCTGTAACAGAAAAGCAGAGCGGGTAGCTGGTGCCCTCCCCCAAAATCCAATCCACAATGTGTGAGAGGCATGCGCAGACAATGATACACAGCGCATTACTGTGGAACCGGTGGGCAGTTAGAAAATTTTACTACTAACAGAGATACAAAAGTGGGCAGAAGGTATAAAAAGATTGACTACCCCTGGTGTAGAATGTGAAGGATGCATGTTTCTGTTTTATTTTTATAGTTTTCTTATGTATGATGTAAACTGAAGATGGCATTTAATTTCGTGGTAAGAGGTGCAATGACAATAAAGTAAACTATGAAACTACGTAGTTACTTGACCAAGATTATGGGACTCCGTTTTACAATCCAGCAATCTACTGGATTTCGTTGCCGTTGATTTTTTTACAGGTTCATCATTTTGCTAACAACAGAACGTTCAGTTCTAATGCCGTTGTTGTTGTTGTTGTTTTCTTGTTTAGTTACAGGTCGGAAGTAAAAGCAAGGCAGGATGTCAAACCCGACATTCGGCAACCTCCGTTTACAGATTACCGGCAGCCTCCGCTAGATTACCGGCAGCCTCCTGTATTAGATTACCAGCAATCCCCCCCTTTGGATTACCGGCAGCCGCCTTTGATAGATTACCGGCAACATTCTCCTGACACCAGGCAGTTCCCCTTATCGGATTACAGGCCACCTCAGGTATTCCCCCATTGTCGGTACGGGTGATTTTATATTGCTTTTTCCGTTCTGCGCCCCAATCGCTTGATGTTTCGGTTGGCTTAAATTAATTAACTAACTGCTAGCTAAAGGACTTTATGGATTAAGCCAACTGACCGTCTTGAATATAAAAAAATGGATCCCCCCAAAAAATGCAAATAAAATGCGAAAGAAATATGTGTAGGATATGTTCATAATAAACTGTCACTCCTGCGGTTAACTCCCCGTCTTGTCTAGATAGTCCGTCTCCTCTTCATAATGGCCTTTGAAATAAAGAGGGTTAGTTTGCTAGTGAAAGGCAGATTTTGTTCCCTGCAAAAAGGAAAGCGGTTTCTCTTGGTGGTCCAATATTTATTTATTTAGTTAGTGGTGTTTTTTTTTTAAATAAGGGAGCAAATAAGCATCTCTTTCTGCATTGCATGGTTCGTAGTCAATGAGAACGTGTCCAGGGTCTTTCCAAGGGTTGAGAATCTAAACTCTGTGTGTGTCTATGTGTGTGTGTCTATTTGTGTTTCCTGTGCCTGACATTAACGATAGATAGATTGATAGATAGATAGATAGATAGATAGATAGATAGATAGATAGATAGATAGATAGATAGATAGATAGATTGATTAAAGATGATCGATGATTGATAGAGAGATAGAAGGAGAAAGAGATGACAAAGAGAGATGATAGATGATAGGTAGGTAGGTAGGCAGGTAGGTAGGTAGGTAGGTAGGTAGGTAGGTAGGTAGGTAGGTAGATAGGATAGATTAAAGATGATAGATAATCGATAGAGAGATAGAGGGAGAAAGAGATGACAAAGAGAGATGATAGATGATAGGTAGGTAGGTAGGTAGGTAGATAGATAGATGATAGATTAAAGATGATAGATGATCGATAGAGAGATAGAAGGAGAAAGAGATGACAAAGAGAGATGATAGATGATAGGTAGGTAGGTAGGTAGGTAGGTAGGTAGGTAGGTAGATAGATAGATAGATAGATAGATAGATAGATAGATAGATAGATAGATAGATAGATAGATTAAAGATGATAGATGATCGATAGAGAGATAGAGGGAGAAAGAGGTGACAAAGAGAGATGATAAATGATAGGTAGGTAGGTAGGTAGGTAAGTAGATAGATAGATAGATAGATAGATAGATAGATAGATAGATAGATAGATAGATAGATAGATTAAAGATGATTGATGATTGATTGATAGATAGAGAGATAGAGGGAGAAAGAGATGACAAAGAGAGATGATAGATGATAGGTAGGTAGGTAGGTAGGTAGGTAGACAGACAGACAGACAGACAGACAGACAGACAGACAGACAGGCAGATAATGATAGATGATAGATTAAAGATGATAGATGACTGATAGGTAGCTATAGAGATAGAGAGAGAAAGAGATGAGAGAGAGATATGATACATGATAGATAGATGATAGTTGATAGGTAGGTAGGTAAGTAGGTAGGTAGATAAAGAGATAGAAAGATAGATAGACAGATAGATAATGATAGATGATAGATTAAAGAAGATAAATGATTGATAGGTAGATATATATATTGAGAGAGAAAGAAATGAGAGATAGATGATACATAAATGATAGATGATAGGGAGGGAGGGAGGGAGGTAGACAGACAGACAGACGAGAGAGAGATGAGACAGACAGACACACAGAGATGGAGAGATAGATAGTTGATAGAGCAACAGCAATAGCACTTATATACCACTTCATAGTGCTGTTTACAGCCCTCTCTAAGCGGTTTACAGAGTCAGCCTCTTTCCCCCAACAATCTGGGTCCTCATTTTACCGACTTCAGAAGAATGGAAGGCTTAGTCAACTTTGAGCCGGTCAGGATCGAACTCCTGGCTGTGGGCAGCGAGTGAGCCTGCAATATTGTTTTCTTTCACTTTCTTCGTGTTGCTGCCTGTGAAAGCAAGCTACAGAAACCCTCGTGTATTTACAAACACACCTTCCAAGATCAGCTAAGGAATAGCTGATCGGGTCAAATCCCGCTAGAGTTATGTCTGCTCTTGTTCTCTGGATGGAAGCCATATCATTTGTCTAAGCGCGAGAACAAGAGAGTCACTTTTACGCATGGATAAGCTAAGCAGCTCCACCAGCAGATTGGCTAAATGTAAACTCTATGGAAGGGCTGGGTAAATATTGCCACTTTTTCCCCCCCCCCCCTCCTTTTACAGATCAATTCTTCCGGTAATTAGGAAATCATTTTAAAAACCCACAAAGGAGCTCTAGCCAAAAAACAAAAAAAAGGACTGTTGGTTCAGCAGCTCATACCTTATGTGTCTATTTGCGTTGCTGTTTGAACTGTTCAAACAGACATTCTCCGCACATAAATTGCATGGATGGCCAGATTCCGACATGAATACGCAACACAAGAGATTCGATAAGCATAGCGCGTCAGCCAAAATGTGTATAATATGTGTATAAGTGACTCCCTTTTTACGATCCTGTAATCCCTTAATTCGGGGTAGATTTGAGACGACTGGATGGAGCTGAGCATTTACTGGCTGGATGCCCTTCCTGACGCCTCAGTGGAGGTCACAGCAGGGATTTTCTCTTTGAGCCCTAGGAGAGAAACATCTGCCGCTACCTAGGATTGAACTCTCAACCTTCCGAGTGGGAGGCGAGCGTCTTCATCATTAGGCCACCATGCCATTCAATCAAATCATAAATATTTTATCTTATATAAGCTACATATCCACAATACCAAAAGGATGGTAATTATCTTAATGAGATCCATACGATCATTTAAAAAAAAAACACCTGGTGAATATTTCAATTAAGCATTGCGATATATTAAAGGTTCCCCTCACACATATGTGCTAGTCATTCCCGACCCTAGGGGGCAGTGCTCAGCTCCGTTTCAAAGCCGAAGAGCCAGCACTGTCCGAGGACGTCTCCGTGGTCATGTGGCCGGCATGACTAAACGCCAAAGGCACACAGAACGCTAGTCCCTGTTTTTTCTACTTGCATTTTTTACGGACTTTCGAACTGTTAGGTTGGCAGAAGCTGGGACAAGTAACAGGAGCTCACCCCGTTACGTGGCACTAGGGATTTGAACCGCTGAATTGCCGACCTTTCGATCGACAAGCTCAACATCTTAGCCCCTGAGCCATCACGCTCCTTAGATTGTGATATAAAGAGGTCAATTAATCTGTGTCCGTATTTCTTCGTTGACATGGCATACGCTGAAAGTATTGACCTTGGTCAAAACACACACACACACAAAAGAAAATGCTACCATTTCTTAAAATGGTTAATTTTTCTTCTCTCCCTTGGTTTGTCTAGGATTTTGATTATTTTACTGTGGACTTGGAAAAGGGAGCCAAAGGGTTTGGATTCAGCATTCGTGGCGGGAGAGAATATAAAATGGACCTCTACGTCTTGAGATTGGCGGAAGACGGGCCAGCAATAAGGAACGGACGAATGAGGGTAAGAGAACTTGAGGAGGTAAATGCTCACAGATCATCAAAACCCAGTGGCATTGAGCAAAATTAAGCTTATCTCTCACTAAATAGGCACAGAATAGAGCAGGGGTCCCCAATCTTTCGGACCTCGGGGACCACTAAATTCATAATTTTAAATCCCACGGACCACTAATATGATCTGCCTAATGACTGGCTGGGTGGGCGTGGCTAGATGGCCATGTGACTGGGTGGGTGGGGCCAACTCAATGTCACTCACATCAAGGGGTGCCTCTACTCACCCCTCCCCTCCCAGCCCCTCCTCGCCTGCCCACCCAGGCTCCTTAGGGCCCCAACAGGAAGCAGTTGTTGGAGCTAAGCAGCCACCATGAGAAAGAGTTGGCAAAAGAGCTCAGTTCAAATTGGATTTGGCCGAGAAAGAGGCTCCGCAGAAGCACCTCACTGAGGACTACGAGCATAGGCTTTCCAAGCAGAGGGAAGACTTGCAGGAGTGCAAGGCCAGGTACTGGCGCCTGGAGGCTCAGCCAGCTGAGATGGTCAGCCAGTTCCAGGCCATGATACAGTCCCACTGGAACAAGGCCTTCCGACTCTTCGCCACTTCCCTCCAGCCTTTGCCCAAAACCCACACCAGGAGGCTGAAGCAGACCCCAATTTGGAATTTCTGCCCCCCTCTGACCCACACAAAAAGACCACAAAGAGGGAGACTGTCTGCAGCTCCCGCGTGTGCACGCCGGGGAGCTGAGCTTCTGGTTTCCGGCTTGGCAGCTGGTCTTCGTGCATGCATGAGCACCAGAAACCGGAAGCTCAGCTTCCCAGCATGCACATGTGCGCCAGGGAACTGCTCTTCCGGTTTTGGTGCTCCCATGTGTGCGCGCCAGGGAGCTGAGCTTCTGGTTTCCAGCTCGGCAGCTGGTCTTCGTGCATGCATGAGCACCAGAAACCGGAAACTCAGCTTCCCAGCATGCACATGCGCACCAGGTAACTGCTCTTCTGGTTTTGTTGCTCCGCGTGTGCACGCCGGGAAGCTGAGCTTCTGGTTTCCGGCTTGGCAGCTGGTCTTCATGCATGCATGAGCACCAGAAACCAGAAGCTCAGCTTCCCGGCATGCACATGTGCGCCAGGGAACTGCTCTTCCAGTTTTGGTGCTCCCATGTGTGTGCGCCAGGGAGCTGAGCTTCTGGTTTCCAGCTCGGCAGCTGGTCTTCATGCATACATGAGCACCAGAAACCGGACGCTCAGCTTCCCAGCATGCACATGTGTGCCAGGGAACTGCTCTTCCGATTTTGGTGCTCCTCCATGCACCTGAACTTGCTCCCGTTTTGGCACTTGGTGCCAAAAAGCTTTGCCAATACTGTCTTATAGCATCGGTAGACTTCAGAAGATCATCCATATTAACCATCTGTGTTTTCCCTTGTTCCCCCACCCTTCTTTTCTTGGGGGGAGGGGGGCGCAGACAAAACATTTTCATTTCAAAGAGAAAGCAATGCTCTTGTAGCCAAGCCGATGTGCAAATGAATAAAAATAAGTTAAATCGCCAGATTAAAAAACCTGAGCCTCAGTCATTGCGCAAAACAATAGCCGTCACGTAAGGAACACACGAACCACAGCTAAGCCAATCTGTCTGATCATCACTGCAGATTTATTTGCACGTCCAAGTATCTTCCGAGGAATCAAACTATCCCATGCTGGTCTTTGTAGGATTTTATTCCTGCTGAGATGCAATTTCCCCCCCCCCTCTTTAGTTGCACTCGCTATTATTGTAAGTACACGTTTAAAGATGGAAAGGCAACTCTATAATTAGGAACCTTCTGGAGCAGATTCCGAGAAAGGCATTGAGGGGGGATCCCAAAATTAGAAACAAGATGTCCCAAGGAGTGATTGGAGAGATTTTAAATTATGGAGGGATGTGAGGCGGTGTTAAAATATCGAAATAGCTGTCCTCCCAAAGACAATTGAAAGTTGTTTTGTATTGCCCTGGAGTCCAGAACATGGAGCAATTTATTTAAATTAGAGGGAGACAGATTCTGATTAAATATTAGGTGGGAGGGGAACCCATCCTAAAATAGAAGCAATTCAGACACGGGAACCAACCTTCCAGAGGGATGGCATTTTTCTTGTTCACTGGGCGTGTTCAGGTAAGAGGTGAGAGGAGTTTTAATTTGAATTCCTCCGGTTAAACAGAACAGCTGATGTGGCGGTTTTCAATGCTAATGATTAGAGTCCACGTGAAACTCTCAGAGGAGCCGAAAGTTTTAAGTACATTCCTTTTTCAGTTATTCTGATCAGTTTCTTCGTTGAATACCAGCTGAATACCAGAGGTGGCATTCAGCCGGTTTGGACTGGTAACAGCTTCACTGTACTCCACAAGATGGGGGGGCTCTGCTAAGGGGGAAAAGGAGGGTGAAATCCAGCGGGTTCTGAAAAGTTCTGCAGAACCAGTAGTGGAAATTTTGAGTAGTTTGGAGAACCAGCAAATACCACCTCTGGCTGGCCCCAGAGTAGGGTGGGAGTGGAGAATTTGCAATATCTTTCCCCCAGGAGGGAATGGAGATTTTGCAGTATCCTTCCCTCAGGAGTAGGGTGGGAATTGAGATTTTGCAGTATCCTTCCTCCAGAAGTGGGGAGGGAATGGAGATTTTGCAATATCCTTCCCCCAGAAATGGGGAGGGAATGGAGATTTTGCAATATCCTTCCCCCAGAAGTGGGGAGGGAATGGAGATTTTGCAATATCCTTCCCCCAGAAGTGGGGAGGGAATGGAGATTTTGCAATATCCTTCCCACAGTATCCTTCCCCTGGAGCGGGGAGGGAATGGAGATTTTGCAATATCCTTCCCCCAGGAATTGGGAAGGAATGGAGATTTTGCAATATCCTTCCCCCAGGAATGGGGAGGGAATGGAGTTTTTGCAGTTTCCTTCCCACAGTATCCTTCCCCTGGAGCGGGGAGGGAATGGAGATTTTGCAGTATCCTTCCCCTGGAGTGGGGAGGGAATGGAGAATTTTGCAATATCCTTTCCCCTGGAGTGGGGAGGGAATGGAGATTTTGCAGTTTCCTTCCCACAGTATCCTTCCCCTGAAGCGGGGAGGGAATGGAGATTTTGCAATATCCTTCCCCTAGAGTGGGGAGGGAATGGAGATTTTGCAATATCCTTCCCCTGGAGTGGGGATGGAATGGAGATTTTGCAATATCCTTCCCCTGGAGTGGGGATGGAATAGAGATTTTGCAGTATCCTTCCCCTGCCACGCCCACCAAGCCATGCCATGTCCACCATGCCACGCCCACAGAACCGTTAGTAAAAAAAATTGGATTTCACCCCCGGGGAAAATCCAACATTAGAAATTATGTTTGGTTCGGACATTTTCAACAAGGCTTTGATTATTCTTGAGGCCCATGGATCAGCTAGCAAAACAACAAGGTGGTATCATTTTACCTGATGCTTCTGGGGGCACCGAGAAAACATTTTTAACTAATTTAATTCTCGCCGAAATCAGAGCTCGTGGTGAAGTTGCTCTTCCTGTCTAATACAGGATTGGGATAAATAAATAAATACCTGGGCAATGCCGGGTTATCAGCTAGTAATAGATAAAGTAAAACCCATTTTCTTGAGGGTACTTGAATTGATTTTCGCTGCCTATTTTATTTTATCTTCATAAGAAACAAATGGGGGAATCTATCATATGGCCTGTTTTCAAAAACAGTTCAGTTCTCATAGTTAAAGAAACCTAAACAGGAAGGAAAGGACTTTTTTTCCTTTTTTTTTTTTTACACTTATGATTAATTTTATTCTTTAAAACATGAAAGTCAGCTCATCTAGCTGCAAGTACGTTCATAATTCGTGGAAAATAACCTCCAAAAAAGAAAAGTCGGGCTATTCATCTCAGCTTTAATCAGATCGGATTCAACTTTTTTCTAAAAAAAAAAAAATGATAATGTTAAATTTATGTGGTTAAGTCTGAATTATCTATAAGAGTATATACATTTTTTTTCCCCCTCTGTGGGATGAATTAGCATAGCTTAGCTGGTACGTTACGCAAACATTTCTGGAATATATCTTGGAAGAAAATTACGACGCGTAAAATAAAGAGCCATCAAGAATCGTGAGGTAAATCTTCTGTCAACAGAAGAGTGTAGATCAAAATACATATTGTTTTATCCTTTTACATAATTTAGATGGGCCAGCTAAAATATATCGCTGCTTTACTATTTCCAGAGCATTCAATGATTCAGGACCAATCGGATGACAGCGTCACCCAGATTTATTAAAAAGGAAGTCAACCATTTCTCTAGACCAGGGGTCTCCAACCTGGGCAACTTTAAGCCTGGAGGACTTCAACACCCAGAATTCCCCAGCCAGCTGGCTGGAGAATTCTGGGAGTTGAAGTCCACCAGGCTTAAAGTTGCCCAGGTTGGAAATCCCTGCTCTAGACTATACAGAATGAGAGGACAGTTTAAGCTCCTGGGGTCGGGATGCTCCATCACTGGAGGCTTTCAAAAAGAGACTGGACAACTATTTTATCTGAAGTGGTGTAGGGTACGGGTGTCAAACTCAATTTCATTGAGGGCCACATCAGGGCTGTGGTTGGCTTCAGGAGGCCAGGCAGGCGTGGCCAACTGGGTGGGTGCGGCCAGCTTGATATCACTCACTGGGCGTGGCCAACTGGGTGGGTGTGGCCAGCTTGACGCCACTCCCCAAACTGCTGGCATGTTTCCTCTTCACACTGGGTAGACCGGGCTGAAGCCAAACTGGATAGGAGGAAGTGAACTACCAATAATCTTTTCTGCTGTCCTCACCACTCCCTGCACTGTCTTCTTATCCAAGACAGTAACATTAATGCATTTTCCATCTCATCATGGCAAGGTAGCAAAACATTCAGGGATTTAGTGTTTGAGGTGGGTCATAAAACCATGCTAAGTTAACCTTGAGGAGGTAACTTATGTCTAGTTTTTGTTATGTCTAGCCTGGATCAGTGGTGGTATTTAGCCAGTTCAGACCAGTTCGGGTGAACCAGTAGTGGTGACCTGTGGGTGGGCCTGCCCCTGCCCACCCACCCCAGCACTATGCTATTTAGCCACATTTTCTAAGCTGTGCACATACTTGGAAGCAAAGCGCATGTGCAGAAGGCTGCACGCACTCACATTTTCGGTGCACGGCGAACCGTTGGTAAAATTATGTGAAACCCACCTGTGGTCTGGATTTGAGCAGACTTTCCCGAACGCCGCAAGTTCGCTTGCTGTTTCTTTCCATCAGCAGGAAGGATAGGGAAGGAAAAGATACTCAAACAGTTTGTCTAGAAATGACAATTCACATTTAGAAAGATGATGTCAATTTATTTATTTTTTTGCCAAGCAATTATTGTCTTCCAGGAGCTTTAATTATGAAAATGCATTAAGTTGGCAGACAACGGTACCCCCTGGTGCACAATCAGAAGCTGTTTTGATCATTAAAAGATGCCACTTAACACAGACTGAAAGCCCACGCATGTTGTTACGTTTTGTTCCGACCTGGCAGGGAAAATAGTGGAATTCATTCCACCTGGAATGAATTTTGTTGATTGGCTGAACTTTGGTCATTCAGGAATGACATGCGACATCCTTGGTTTAAACGAAGCTAGTATAATGGTTTTCAAAGCATCAGAAGTGAACCAGGAATAAACATCCGATGGAAAATATTTACCGGGATGCGAAAATCACCGCTCCGTTTTTGTCCTTTCAGGCTTATTGGAAGGGCAGAGTTTTTATTTATTATTATTTAGGGAAGATGAAAACGTGGCAGAAACAAACGTACATCAATGGCGGTATTCAGCCGGCTATGTCCAGTTCGGGTGAACCGGTAGTGGCCGTGGCGGGAGGCTCCGCCCACCCACCCAAACGTCATCGCTTCCCGTTTACTCATACCCATAAACTCACATTTATGACCGTTGCAGTGTCCTGAAGTCACGTGATCCCGTTTTGTGACCTCCTGACGAGCGAAGTCAATGGGCCTGGGTACTTATGGGACCGCCTGCTGTTACCTCATGCCTCCCACCGACCCGTACGCTCACACAAAGAGGGACTTCTCAGGGTGCCGTCCGCCAAGCAATGTCGGCTGGCGGCCCCCAGGGGAAGATCCTTCTCTGTGGGGGCTCCCACCCTCTGGAACGAACTTCCCCCGGGTTTACGCCAAATACCTGACCTTCGGACCTTCCGCCGCGAATTGAAAACACATTTATTTATTCGCGCAGGGCTGGCTTAAATTTTATTGGTTTTAAATTTTCTATCATTAATTCCCCGTCATCATGAGAAAGGCAGTTGTTGGACAGCAATTCAAAATCTTGGCAGGTGTTTCCGTCTGTGGCTGCCGTTCTTCCTATCATGTGAGCCAGAGCAGTTTGTAAAAAATAATAAAGGCAGGAAAGAAAGGGAGGGAGGGACAGAGGGAGGGAGGGAGGAAGGAAGAGGGAGGAAGGAAGGAAGATAAGAAAGATAAAGGAAGGGAAGGAAGGAAGGAAGGAAGGAAGGAAGGAAGGAAGGAAGGAAGGAAGGAAGGAAGGAAGGAAGGAAGGAAGGAAAAAGAAAGAAAGAAGGAGAACGAAGAAGGAAGGAAAGAAGGGAGGGAGGGAGAAGGAGGGAGGGAGGAAAGAAGGAAGGAAGGAAAGGAAAGGAAAGAGAGAGAGAGAGGGAGGGAGGGACAGAGGGAGGGAGGAAGAAAGAAAGATAAGAAAGGAAGGAAGGAAGAAAGGAAGGAAAGGAAAGGAAAGGAAAGGAAAGGAAAGAAAGGAAAGGAAAGGAAAGGAAAGGAAAGGAAAGGAAAGGAAAGGAGGGAGGAGAGAGGGAGGAGGAAGGAAGGAGAGGGAGGGAGGAGAGAGAAAGAAAGAAAGAAAGGAAAGAGAGGGAGGGAGGGAGGGAAGGAGGAAGGAAGGAAGGAAGGAAGGAAGGAAGGAAGGAAGGAAGGAAGAAAGAAAGAAAGAAAGAAAGAAAGAAAGAAAGAAAGAAAGAAAGAAAGAAAGAAAGAAAGAAAGAAAGTGAAGGGAGCTCCTTTGAGCTCCTGGGAATTTCACATTTGATGTGAAACTTCAAATACAGGTAGTCCTCGAGTTACAACATCAGTTGAGCCCAAAATTCCTGTGGGACATTTGTTAAGTGAATTTTGCTCCATTTTACAACCTTTCTTGCCTTAAGTGAACCACTGCAGTCAATAAGTTAGAAACCCGGCTGTTCAGTGAATCCGGCTTCCTCATCGACTTTGCTTGTTAGAAGGTCGCGAAAGGGGGCCATGTGACCTTGAGACATAGCGGCGGTAATAAATAGGAGCCAGTTTCCAAGCATCTGAATTTTGATCACATGATCGTGGGGATGCTGGAAAGGTTGCAAATGTGAAAAACGGTCCTAAGTCGCTTTTTTCAGTGCTGTTGTAATTTTGAACAGTCACTGAGCGAACTGCTGTAAGTCAAGGACTGCCTGTAGTCATTATAAGAAAGACCGGGAGGAGCAGGTAGACATTCCTGAGATCTGACTGTAGATCTTTCCTTCGTTAAACAGGAGGTCGAAAATCCAATAAATTGAAATTTATTGAATTTAGAAGTGTATGAATTAGAATAGAATAGAATAGAATAGAATAGAATAGAATAGAATAGAATAGAATAGAATAGAATAGAATAGAATAGAATAGAATAGAATAGAATAGAATAGAATATGGGAAGGATGGGACAGAGTAGAATAGGGTAGGGTAGGGTAGGGTAGGGTAAGGTAGGGTAGAACAGAACAGAATAGAATAGAATAGAATAGAATCACAGAGTTGGAAGGGACCTTGGAGGTCTTCTAGTCCAACCCCCTGCTCAGCCAAGAAACCCTACACCACTTCAGACAAAGGGTTATCCAACATCCTCTTAAAAACCTCCGGTGTTGATCGTTGTGATGCTCCCGTGTGAAACGCTGTGCCTACAAGGACTAACTTGGTCCCCTTATTTTTCCAACCTGGCAGGTGGGAGATCAAATTATTGAAATCAACGGGGACACCACGCGGGAGATGACGCACACCAGAGCAATAGAACTCATCAAATCCGGTGGCCGAAGAGTACGGTTGTTACTAAAACGTGGAACCGGACAGGTCCCAGAATATGGTGGGTTTCCAATTTTTTTGTAATATTATCATCGTTGTTGTCGTCGTCGTGGTGGTGGTGTTGGTGGTTGTCGATTTAGTGGCCCTTACCTTTCAAACTACCTGTATTGTGTTTGGTGTAACATAGAAGTAACGCTGCAAAAAAAGGGGGGGAGGAGATGTTTGTTTGTGTAGTGGAGTTTCCTCTTTGTCTCTGTCCCGAAGGAACATTCCAGAAAGACATAGAATGTTCTAGAATGTTCTTTCTAGAACATTATTTCATCCCCTGGGGGAAAAATTATATGGATGTGGCAGATAAATTTGTAACCCCCCTGACATCTGGACCCAACTCCTTCCTACCCTACTCCCTATAGTAAACATCGCTACAGGTAATCCTCAACGTACGTCCAAAATTTCTATTGCTGAGACCGTTGTTAAGTGAATTTTGGCCCGTTTTATGCCCTTTCTGGCCACGGTTGTTAAGTGAATCGCTGCAATTGTTAATCACACGGTTTTTAAGTGAGTCTGGCTTCCCCATTGATTTTGCTTGTCAGAAGGTCTCAGAAGGGGATCACAGGACCCCATAGAACACTGCAACCGTCGTAAATATGAACCAGTTGAGAAGTGTCCGAATTTTGATCACATGACCCACGGGGATGCCACAATGGTCATAAGTGTGAAAAACGGTCATAAGTTATTTTTTCAATGCTGTTGTGACTTCAAACGGTCACTAAAAATATGGTTGTAATTTGAGGATTACATATACTATTACCGTATTTTTTGGACTATAACACGAACTTTTTGTCTCCCAAAACAGGTGAAAATGTCTGTGCGTCTTACAGACTTAATATTGCTGAAGCCCTGCCCACCTGCTGGCTGTTTTTTTGCCTCTGCACGCCCTATTTTCAGGCCCTTTTTCAGGCCTTTTTCAGGCCTTTTTTTGGCCTGTTTTCAGAAGTTTTTTTAGCTGATTTTTGAGGCTTTTTCAGCTTGTTTTTGAGGCTTTTTTCGGCCCAAAGCTGAAAAAAACGAGCTTTAAAAAAGCCCCCAAAACAGGCCAAAAAAAGCCTTGAAAATGGGCCAAAAAAGCCTCAGAAACAGGCCAAAAAAGCCTCAAAAATGGCCTGAAAAAAGCCCCCAAAACAGTCCAAAAGAAGCCTTGAAAATGGGCCAAAAAAGCCTCAGAAACAGGCCAAAAACGCCTCAAAAATGGCCTGAAAAAAGCCCCCAAAACAGTCCAAAAGAAGCCTTGAAAATGGGCCAAAAAAGCCTCAGAAACAGGCCAAAACCCCCTCAAAAATGGCCTGAAAAAAGCCCCCAAAACAGGCCAAAAGAAGCCTTGAAAATGGGCCAAAAAGCCTCAGAAACAGGCCAAAAACCCCTCAAAAATGGCCTGAAAAAAGCCCCCAAAACAGTCCAAAAGAAGCCTCAAAATGGGCCTTAAAAATCCTCAAAATGGGCTGGAAAAAAAAGCCCCAGAAATGGGCTGAAAAAAGCCTCAAAAACGGGCCAAAGAAAGCCTAAAAATATGCCAAACAGCCCCCCAAAAAAGCTGGAAAAGGGCCAAAAATGGGGTGCACAGAGGCCAAAAACTTTTTGTTGTTGTTTTCCTCTTCTAAATTTAGGTGCATCTTATAGTCCAAAAAAATACAGTATATCAAACTGGTGCAGTATTACCCTTCCTGAGATACATGTTTACTTACATCATTATATGCTTCTTAGTTTGGCAAAACAAATACAATTACAAGGGCTCTCAATTTGACATTCCTGCCTAACAATTTGCCATCAAATACAGCTTTACAGAGGATTAACGGATGAATTGGAAGGGTCCTTATAGGTCATCTAGTCCAACCCCACCCACCCACCCAAGCAGGAAATCCTCCACCATTTCTGACAGATAGCAGTCCAGTCTCTTCTTGAAAGCCACCAGTGATGAAGCTCTGGAGAAGTTACCTTAACTACCAAGAGGCATCCTACGGTAGTGGCCAAAATTGCGGTATTTTCTAAAGTGTATTTTCTAAAACTAGCTAATAACACCCCTTTTTTTGAGAGTAGCACCATAAAATCACATATCAATGGAAAGATAATTTAATCAAGCATGTCATGCAATAACTTTTATGAAGGATTTGCTATTAGAATAGCAGTTACGGTATAAAGAAGAAAAGTGGAACAAGTAATAAAAATGAGATGTACAAAAAAGGATCTCCATAGAAAAAAAATGAGATATACAAAAATCATTACCGTGTCAGTTAATACTTGGTTGGGTCACCTTTAGCATGAATTACAGCCTTACAACGTCTTCCCATGGAGTGAACCAAGTCTTTGAGTTCTGCAGCTGTTATAATGTAAAAACCAAGATTCACATTATAACAGCTTCTGTTAACTGGGTTTTATGGCTTCTGATTAACAAGTTTCTTTAGTCAGCTCCAGTGGTGAGATTCAAGTAATTTAACAACCGATTCTCTGCCCTAATAATTTCTCCCAACAACCAGTTTGCCAAACTGCTCAGAAAGTTAACAACCGGTTCTCCCGAAGTGGTGCGAACTGGCTGAATCCCACCACTGGTCAGCTCCATAGATTTTCAATGGGGTTAAGATCTGGGCTATTCCCAGGCCATTCCAGCAGTGGAATAGGATTATCTTGAAACTCCAAAAAAAAAGAAAAAAAAGTGGTGTTAGTAGTCATCAAACCTCAAAAATAAAATTTTCCCAAAAGGTTTCCACAATTTTGGCCACTACTGTATAATTCTTAGGATGGCTTTTTATAAATAAATCCCTCCCTCTCCCACTTTTTCACGAACTCATTTGCCTATCAATTTATTGGGGGTGGGGGAAAATCCCTGCCACTTAATTGGTTGCTGACATAACTCCTTTCTACAATCAAATATCTTGCGAATGTTTTCATCCGCAGAGGTTCCCACGACGTCTATTTTATTTCTCTTTCGACGCTTGTTTTTGGAACGCGCTAGACTTTCTCCTGGTATTTTTATTGGTTTTTATTTCATGAGAGATTTTTTTCTTTTCTTTTTAATATTTGGTTTTAATCGCTCCGGCTTTCACGCACTTTTAATGGGAAGGGGAATAGGAATGCCACCTTTATGAAAATAAAACTTTTTCTTTATGAAAAAGAAAACTGCATCGGGCGCTTATTCTATTTTCCCGATAGAACCATCTGGAAATGTTGAGTGTTGATCTTCAAGGCATGAATGCAGAAAGAAAAAAATAAAATATTCATCCCTGCAGTTTTTTCTTCTCATGTGATGCATGAAATAATGTTGGTTTTCTCTTGTATGTGCCCTTCTGTGTGTAATTCTGTGCATGCTAAAACGTTAATCGTTGGTCTTACTTTGTCATGTTTCAAGAAATAACTGCAGATATTTTCTTTTTCCAGAGGGAAATTTAAAAAAAAAAAAAAAAAGCTTGTTGCTTGGGTAAATTTCAAATTTTCAAATAGCTTTCTTGCGATCATTAACCCCGCGGAAAGAACTGAAGAGGAGAAAACAGATTTTGAATACAGACGGTCCTTGACTTACGACCACGTCTGCGCCTAACATTTCTGTTGCTAAGTGAGACGGTCTTGAAGTGACGTTTGCCCCGTTTTGTGACTTTTCTTGCGAAAAGTAAATCGCTGCGGTTTTTAAATTAGCAACGTGGTTGTTAAGTGCTTGTCAGAAGGGGATCGCATGACCCCGGGACACTGCAACCGTCATAAATATGAGCAATAGCATGTTAGACTCTTATACCGCTTCACGGTGTTTCACAGCCCGCTCTAAGCGGTTTACAGAGTCAGCCTGTTGCCCCCAACAATCTGGGTCCTCATTTTACCGACCTCGGAAAGACGGAAGGCTAAGTCAACCTTGAGCCGGTCAGAATTGAACTCCTGGCAGCAGGCAGAGTTTGCCTGCAATACTGCATTCTCACCACTGCGCCACCAGGAAGGAGAATAAGAAAGGGAATAAGAGAGAAGGAAGGAAGGAAGGAAGGAAGGAAGGAAGGAAGGAAGGAAGGAAGGAAGGAAGGAAGGAAGGAAGGAAGGAAAGAAGGATAGCAATAGCACTTAGACTTATATATCACTTCACAGAGCTTTACAGCCCTCTCTAAGCAGTTTACAGAGTCAGCATATTGCTCCCCAACAATCTGGGTTCTCATTTTACCAACCTCAGAAGGATGGAAGGCTCAGTCAATTTTGAGCTGGTCAGGATTCAACTCTTGGCTGTAAGCAGAGCAGAGTTAGCTTGCAATACTGCATTCTCACCACTGCGCCACCAGGAAGGAGAATGAGAAAGGGAATAAGAGAGAAGGAAGGAAGGAAGGAAGGAAGGAAGGAAGGAAGGAAGGAAGGAAGGAAGGAAGGAAGGAAGGAAGGAAGGAAGGAAGGAGCGAGAGAGGGATAGCAATAGCACTTAGACTTATATACTGCTCCATATTGCTTTACAGCCCCTCTCTAAGCAGTTTACAGAGTCAGCCTCTTGCCCCCAACAATCTGGGTCCTCCTTTTACCAACCTCAGAAGGATGGAAGGCTCAGTCAACCTTGAGCCGGCCAGAATCAAACTCCTGGCACTGGGTAGAGTCAGCCTGCAATACTGCATTCTAACCACTGCACCACCAGGAAGGAGAATGAGAAAAGGAATAAGAGAGAAGGAGGGAGGGAGGGAAGGAAGGAAGGAAGGAAGGAAGGAAGGAAGGAAGGAAGGAAGGAAGGAAGGAAGGGAGGGAGGGAGGGAGGGAGGGAGGGAGGGAGGGAGGGAGGGATAACAATAGCACTTAGACTTATATACTGCTCCATATTGCTTTACAGCCCCTCTCTAAGTGGTTTACAGAGTCAGCATCTTGCCCCCAACAGTCTGGGTCCTCATTTTACCGACCTCAGCAGGATGGAAGGCTGAGTCAACCTTGAGCAGGTCAGAATCGAACTGCCGAAATGCAGGCAGCAGGCAGACAGCAGAAGTAGCCTGCAGTACCGCATGCTAACCCCTGCGCCACCACGGCTCATAAAGATGAGCCCGTTGCCAAGCGTCTGAATTTTGATCGCGCAACCACGGGGATGCGGCAACGGTCATAAGTGTGAAAAACAGTCATAAATCCATTTGTTGGGTGTCGCTGTAACTTCGGACGGTCACAAAACAAACTGTTGTAAGTTGAGGTCTGTCTCTATCCAGAACGTAGATTTTTTTTTCCTTTCTGCTGGGCAGTGACCGCAATAAAATTATTTGAGATTTTTTATTATTATTATTATTATTATTTATTCAATTTTTATACTGCCCTTCTCCCGAAGGACTCAGGGCGGTGTACAGCCAGGTAAAACAAACAATGTAATATACAATTAAAATACGAATTAAAAAACTTATTACATAATTGGCCTAAAACTTTGGAACATGAAAACTAAAACCCACTAAAAATTACTAGTAAAAAATTTAAAACCAATAAAATTTAAAACCAATAAAATTTAAGCCAGCCCCACGCGAATAAATAAGTGTGTTTTTAATTCGCGGCGGAAGGTCCGAAGGTCAGGTATTTGGCGTAAGCCCGGGGGAAGCTCGTTCCAGAGGGTAGGAGCCCCCACAGAGAAGGATCTACCCCTGGGGGCCGCCAGCCGACATTGCTTGGCGGACGGCACCCTGAGAAGTCCCTCTCTGTGAGAGCATACGGGTCGGTGGGAGGCATAAGGTAACAGCAGGCGGTCCCGTAAGTACCCAGGCCCTAAGCCATGGAGCGCTTTAAAGGTAGTGACCAAAACCTTAAAGTGCACCCGGGAGACCACAGGTAGCCAGTGCAGTCTGTGCAGGAGTGGTGTTACGTGGGAGCTACGTGAAGCTCCCTCTATCACCCGCGCAGCTGCATTCTGAACTAACTGAAGCCTCCGGGTGCACCTCAAGGGGATTAATTTTGATTAATAAATACATTGGGAGGGATAGGAAGGGGGTAAATTTTAGAGTCTAGAGTCAGAATCTAAGCAAAGATTAGGACTCCCAGGAATTGTATATTAGCCTGGAAAGTCGGAAATAATCTTGGAATAAAACAATGGAAAAGTCCTTTTTACTGTTGCAAACAGAACTACCTAAATGTGTCCACCAGGAGTTATATTATTAGCTGATTAAAGGTGATTTTTAGCTTCTCCAAACTACAGGCAGTCCTACGACTTACAACAGTTCATTTAGTGGCCATTCAAAGTCTCAGTGTCACTGAAAAAAGCGGCTTATGGCCGTTTTTCACAGTTATGACCGTTGGAGCACACAGAGACCCTTGTCGTGTCCCACTCCTCCGCTGACGGCCGGGTCAGGGAAATCCGAATCAGGCGTGCCTCTGCAGCTCTGCCAAAGTCCTAGCAAAGTCCTCAGGGCAGGCAGGAGACCAGAAAGTGACTTCAGCAAGATATGTTAGACTTTGCCTGACTCAGAGACTGCCAGAAAGCAGATCCTTTATATAGGCCATGGGGTGTGGCTCCATGACTCAGCACTTATCCAGGCCTGCCCCTCCCTTCCTTCTGTTGCCTCCGCCTATCAATTCTTCTGAAGCGAGGGTCACTCCAATCGGCAGCTGTTGGTAATTGACCTTCCTCAGGCTCACATGCTGTGGAGGAGGGGGAGGGGTCTAGTTGCTCCGTTTGCCTGGGCATGGAGCCAGAGCTGGGGGCTGGAGGTATTTCTTCCTCTTCAGCCTGTCTGGGCATGGAGCCAGGGCTGGGGCCGGGAGGCATACTAGGACATTCTTCAGTGTTCGGAAGCAGATAAGAAGGCCCTGGCTGAGGTGAGAGTGGGCAAGACACAACAACCCTATGGTCACGTGATCAAAATTCAGACATTTGGCAACTGACTCGCATTTATGACAGTTGCAGAGTCCCGGAGGGCCACGTGATTCCCTTTTGCGACCTTCTGGCAACCAGATTCATTTAACAACCATGTTGCTAACTTAACAACTGCGGCGGTTCACTTAACAATTGTGGCGAGAACAGTCAGAAAGTGGGGCAAAACTCGCTTAACAAATGTTTCACTCAGCGATGGAAATTTTGGTCGTACGTTGAGGACTACCTGTACATAAAAAATCCTATTTTAAACCTCCATTATGTGCCGGTAGGTAAAAAAAATGATGCCTACATAACGACAACAAAAAAACTTTTATGAAGTGTATTTTATTACTGATAGCATTAACCAGGGACTGAGATAATTCAAAAAAGATTTTATTTTAGTGGTATTTTTCTTCTGATAATTTGGTTTTATAAAAGAAAGAGATGCATAATTGTGCGCAAAGAATAGTGACATTAAAACTTCCAGAATAATTTGCATTTTTATGTGACGGCTGTCTCAGCAGCTGTTTAAGAAAGAAGCAACAGAATTAAGGGTAAATGCAGACATGAGTTAAACTGTCCATCTCTCTACTCTAAAATAAATAAATTAAATTAAATAAATTAAATAAATTAAAAAGGCTTTTAGGACTGATCAGAATTTTTTTTAAAAAAAACAGAAAATAACGCGAGTTTATTATTATACCATTGCTCAACAAATTCCGCTGAGTTTATTATATTAGGTAACAGCAACAGAGTTGAAAGAGACTTTCGAGGTCATCTTGTCCAACCCTTTGCTCATGCAAGAGACCCGTACTAGGGATTCGAACCACCGAACTGCCGACCTTTCTGATCGACAAGCTCAGTGTCTTAGCCACTGAGCCACCTATTCAGGGTTACAAAAGGGGAGAAAAGAATCAGCAGGAATGAATCATTTAAAACTTAGACAGAGACAGACAGACAGACACAAAAGAGAGTCTTGGAAACAAATTCATTTGAAGACCGCATCCCACATAATTGTCTCGAGTGTGCAAAGCAGAGTTAAGAATACTAATATCTGCCGAGAAGTGTGGGAATCCCTAGAGGGTTGGGTTGCTCTCCGCTTCCATAAAATGACGTTTAGATGGAGTTTAAAAAGGCAATATTGTGCCTCAGGGAAAACAAAGTTGACAGGCTGACAATGAAAAGAAATATGAAAAAGGATCCTTTGAAAGTCAAATTCTCTTTGACAATAAACATTAGAATTTCAGTCACCACCGGCTCCGATTTTGAAGGAACCGAACAGGCAAAACTGAGGAATTAAAAGTCATTTGGTGTTGACTTTTCCATGTCAAGATACGAGGGCTGAGCTGGCCACAAGAAAAGCTTCTGGTATTCAAAATTAAGCAAACAAAGATGCTTGTGAAGATTATGAACCTCAAAAGAGGTGAAATATAGATTCATCCAGTTAATCTTCAAGAGACCTAAAATAGCCATAAGATCTCAGACAGCCATAAGAAACTAGGAAGTTTATTGTTAGAAATTCTGATTATATAAAGCACCACACAGAGCAAACAAAGAGCACAGTCACCATGTGCTTTACTGCTCAACTAAATACTGTAACAGGAAACAGGAAACTCTATTAGAACAAAAGAACATAGATATATCATAGATCCAAATTTGTAAACACTGCCATCTGTTGGCTGAATACTACTGTAGTTGTTGCATAGAAATAAATTCCAACACTGAATTTCAACAATTATCCATGGCTATCCGTTCACAATCATGGGGAAGAAAGGATCTGAACATTCTCCTGTCTACAGGTAGTCCTCGTCTTACAACAGGTCATTTAGTGACCGTTCAGAGTTACAACAGCAGTGAAAAAAAGTGACATGACATAATTTTTTTACACTTACGCCCATGGTTACATTCATCAAAATTCAGATGCTTGGCAACTGACTCGTATTTATGGCGGTTGCGGTATCCTGGGGTCATGTGATCCCCTTCTGCGACCTTCTGAGAAGCAAAGTCAATGGAAAAGCCAAACAACCGAATCACTAATATAAGTCGAGGGCTGCCTGTAAATCTGTTTCTGAAATGTGTCTGCACTTTTCTTTCTTTTATTAATCGTCTGCATGCCTCTTTGTCTTATCTGTTATTAGAAAAAAAAAAGTTGGCTATTGCTTATAAATGTCTCTTCTAATCACGCAAAGCTGTTTTGCTGTAGATAATAATAATAATAGTAAATGATTAATAATGTCTTGATGTTACTGCTTCTGTTAATTCTAATGATTGGTCCTAGGCTGTTCCTCCCCTTCCTTTAGGAGTGCTATCTTCCAGTCTCTCCATGTGCATGAAAAGTGACAAGCATGGCTCCCCATATTTCTACTTACTGGGCCATCCTAAAGATACGGTGTGTAATCTCTGCCATTTGCTAATATACTTTGACAGATTTCTCTTTGCTTTCTTTAATGGAGCTTTGTCCGATTGCTCGTAACATGTATGATGCCCCCTCTAGTAGTAGATATTGCTCAAACTTGGAAAATATAAGAATAACAGAGTTGGAAGGCACCTTGGAGGTCTTCTACTCCAAACCTACTTGAGGTTCCTCAAAGTTCCAATTTATTAGAGATGTCATGTTGGCACAGCTGGGAAAACCCGAAACTGAAAGCTTCCAGGTTTTCCATACCCAGTTGACAGTTCACAGCCCTGCCCCACACCCACAAGTTCATCACATTGTCCAATCAACTCTTCACACTCAATTGGATACAATCTTCAAGCAGTCTACATCAGATGCAGGCAAAAGTCCTTGAATACAGAATGTTGTTATGACTAACTTTCTACCACTCCAACAACAACCCCCTCCCAACTTCCCCAGCTAAAATATGTGGCAGTTAAGAAGCAAAAAGAAAATTGCTTTCCAAAACTGACACAGGAAACCTTAGACCAAGGGTGTCAAACTCATGACCTGCGGGCCGGATCCAGCCTGTGATGTGGTCAGATTTGGCCCGCATGACCATCCTGGAAACGGTAAGGGCCAGCCCGCGTCACTTCGGCCAGGCCCACCCAATCCTAGCAGGCGTGTGTGTGCATAGGAAGCGGCCAGGATATTGGGGGTGGGGCCTGGGCACGCATGTGTCCAGTGACTCCTGTGTGCGCATGCGCCCGCCAGCTCCTACCCCTCCCCTCCGCCATAGGCCCATCGAGGACAACTAGAATGCTGATCTGGCCCACAAAGAAATTGAGCTTGACACCCCTGCCTTATACTATTCTGGACAAATGGTTGTCCAATCTCTTCTTAAAAACTTCCAGTGTTGGAGCATTTACAACTTCTGGAAGCAAGTCATTCCACTGATTAATTGTTCTACCTATCAGGAAATTTCTAGATCCAGTTCTAGATTAGATCTATCCTTGATTAGTTTCCACCCCTTGCTTCTTGTCCTGCCTTCAGGTGCTTTGGAGAATACGTTGACGTTTGGGCGCAGAATTTAAAACAAACTGATTGAACGCCTATATCTGTGTTTCAGGAAGTTGGGGGTCTATTTCCTTGACGATTAGAATCATTTCTTGAACAGAAGGAACACTGAAATGTGAAGTGGGGAATCCTGACACTGCAGGGATAGTGAACAATTGGGAAAATGAATGCCTTTGATTTTTTTTTTTAATTTGCATTTATATCCCGCCCTTCTCCGAAGACTCAGGGTGGCTTACACTATGTTAGCAATAGTCTTCATCCATTTGTATATTATATACAAAGTCAACTTATTGCCCCCAACAATCTGGGTCCTCATTTTACCTACCTTATAAAGGATGGAAGGCTGAGTCAACCTTGGGCCTTGGTGGGACTTGAACCTGCAGTAATTGCAAGCAGCTGTGTTTATAACAGACTGTCTTACCAGCCTGAGCCACCAGAGGCCCTTAATTTTATCCTTGCCTCAATTTGTCTGAACAAGTGTGAACCATAAAGGGCAATATTTGTAACTCAGGGTTGAAATGAAGAGTCCTTAGTGCCCTCTGAGCTTGGTTGTTTTCTAGCAGACATTCCATTATCCAAACTAGGTTACATCATCAGTGCTAGGAGGAGGAGAGGAGGAGGAGGACTCTGGTACTTACATCCGGTTCATTTTTATTCTTTAGAATAGAATTCTTTATTAGCCAAGTGTGATTGGACACACAAGGAATTTGTCTTGGTGCATATAGAATAGAATAGAACAGAACAGAAGTTTTTATTGGCCAAGTGTGATTGGACACACAAAGAATTTGTCTTGGTGCATATGCTCTCAGTGTACATAAAAGAAAAGATATGTTCATCAAGAATCATAAGGTACAACACTTAATGATAGTCATAGGGTACAAATAAGCAATCAGGAAACAATATCAATATAAATCGTAAGGATACAAGCAACAAAGTTACAGTCATACAGTCATAAATGGAAGGAGATGGGTGGTGGGAACGATGAGAAGATTAATAGTAGTGCAAACTTATTAAATAGTTTGACAGCGCTGAGGGAATTATTTCTTTAGCAGAGTGATGGCGTTCGGGAAGAAACTGTTCTTGTGTCTAGTTGTTCTGGTGTGCAGTGCTCTATAGCATCGTTTTGAAGGTAGGAGTTGAAACAGTTTATGTCCAGGATGTGAGGGGTCTGTAAATATTTTCACAGCCCTCTTTTTGACTCGTGCAGTATACAGGTCCTCAGTGGAAGGCAGGTTGGTAGCCATTGTTTTTTCTGCAGTTCTAATTATCCTCTGAAGTCTGTGTCTGTCTTGTTGGGTTGCAGAACCAAACCAGACAGTTATGGAGTGCAGATGACAGATTCAATCATTCCTCTGTAGAACTGGATCAGCAGCTCCTTGGGCAGTTTGAGCTTTCTGAATTGGCGTATTTTTCTGCTCTCATTATGTTTCTGCCATCGAGGGTTTTTCTTTTTTTTCGGAATGATTTTTTCCCCCCCAGAATGAATAGCCGACTTGGATGGTGTTCGGCGTCACCTAGCAGAATTCCCGCTGGTGAAAAATTCAGAGGAAAAAAACTTTTGACTTGCTAAATCAGGGATGTCAAACTCAAGGCCCGCAGGCTGCATCCAGCCCGTGGAATCCTTACTCTTTCTTTGGAAACAGAGAAAAATTAGCCCACGCTGCCTCTGCTAGCAAAAACGGAGCCCGGGGAGGACACACGCAGCCTCCCCGAGCTCCGTTTTCACTGGCAGAGGGCTGTAGGAGGCTGTTGCGGCTGAAAATGGAGGCTGGGCAGGTTGCGTGTGCCCCCATCGAGCTTCATTTTTGGTGGCAGAGGGCTGCAGGAAGCCATCACAGCCGAAAACGGAGCTTCGATGAGTGATGCCAGGATGGCCATGCCCCCTGGCCACGCCCCCCTGGGCCCAGCCCCTCAAGATCAAACACCACCCTTATGTGGCCCTCAATGAAATCCAGTTTGGCACCCCTAAATTATCAGCATGTTTAGTCATGCAGCCCTTAAAGAAGGATGATCTGACAATCAGCTCCCTGACCCCAAACCAAAATAAACCGTAGAAAGTAACTTTAAAAATTGTATATCGCCGCAATTTACTCTTCACAGAAGTCATGTTTTATTGAAAACATTTTCCAATTTTACGTATTCAGGCTGTACCTACATATGAAATCCAAATGAGTCAGTCTGGATCACGAAGCCACAAAGATCTTCCAAGGAAATTCGTTAAATGTAAAAAGTAGAATAGAATGCTTAAATCCCATCTTATGACCATGGTATCCAAATTAGATTCTCCTTCAAGGAGAATGTTCAATATTCATTTGCCAAATAATAACAATATTCGTTTACAAAAAAAAAAAAAACCTGCTTTCCATTCCAGGTTATTTTTTTAATGTAATATAAAAAGCTAAAATGCATAATACAGTTTAGACACAACGTTTTTAGGTGAACCGGGATTATTGACTTCAAATTATTACAGAAAATATATTTGTTCTGTGTGCGTGCCTGCGCACGAATATATATATGAATGTGTATACACCCACACATGTCTATACATACATACACACATACACACAGAGAATAACAGAATTGGAAGGGATCTTTTGGGTCATCTAGTCCAACCCCCCTATAGAGAACCCTATATTCTATCTATCTATCTATCTATCTATCTAATCTATCTATCTATCTATCTATCTATCTATCTATCTATCTATCTATCTATCTATCTATCTATCTATCATTTATCTATCATCTATCTATCTATCTATCTATCTATCTATCTATCTATCTATCTATCTATCTATCTATCTATCTATCTATCAGATAGCTCAGATATCTATCTATCTATCTTTATAATACACATACAGATTCATAGTTAAAATATCATTAAAATATGAAAATGCCCTTGTCTTCTTGATCTGGAATCCAGAAAAATCAAAACACAATTCAAATTACAAAGAACCAGATCTCTGGTTGAGACAAATAGTGTTTTTTAATAGTTGAAAAATGGCATCATACATGTGTCCAGATTAATGACCAAAGCAATTCTTTATTATATCTCATAAACTGCAGTAATTTAATACAATTAACCGACCTGGTCACTGTTTATTGTACGATGTTCCTTGCGTAGAAGTGATTTAAGACAGGGGTCTCCAACCTTGGCAGCGTTAAGACTTGTGGACTTCAACTCCCAGAGTTCTGGGAGTTGAAGTCCACAAGTCTTAAAGTCACGGTTGTCTAATTCCCAAGACAGCATCCTTACTTCCTTTCAAATTTACTTTCACTTCTGTGTGTCTGCAAACAACACAAGGGGTCAAAAACTCCAGTTGGCAACTGGAGCCGCATTTACAAAAAACAGGGTGGATGAATTGGTCTGGTGGTTGAGTTGCTATCTTGACTTTGGGAGTCGTAGAGACATCTACAGATGTCAAGGGGTTTGATTTTACTAAATCCTTTCCCTCTCCCAAATTTTATAAATTGATTTGATGCTAGGTTAACCATTATGCCGGGTCATTTATGCGACTTCCATATCTTTTGGATCAGGGGTCTCCAACCTTGGCAACTTGAAGACTTGTGGATTTCAGCTCCCAGAATTCCTCAGCCAGCTTTGCTGGCTGAGGGATTCTGGGAGTTGAAGTCCACAAGTCTTCAAGTTGCCAAGGTTGGAGACCCCTGCTTTGAATGATTTATTAGAGCTGCAGCATTAAAAAAATAAACTTTATCTGATATTTATTTGTACTTTCATCTGTGCACGTTGCTACTTCAACTGCTAACTTCTTGCTTCAGTTCAATTAATGCAATAGATTCATTGATGGGCTACATGTTTCTTTAGAAGCCATGCTGTAACCGAATATATAAATTATTGAGTTTTTTTTATTCTTTTATATTCCTCTCATGATTCTTTTTTTTAAAAAAAAAATGGTGCAATCTAAGCTTCCTTGGGCAATTATGCATTTCATTCAAGGTTAACCTGAGATTAAAACTCATAGGAAAATTAATGAATATTTATCCTGGGCTTTAAAAAGGATGATCTGAATTCAGAGTATTATATGGGGAAATAAAAAGGGAAGAGAAGCTAAGGAATTAATCTCCTTTTTAAAAATGCAGTTTTTTTTTAAAAAAAAACAATGTATGTATAAATTTATGTACTGCTCCATTTTGTGCAACTCAAGAATATTTCATTCTCGTCTGACCCGAAGAAAAGATTAGAATTATCAGAAATTATTCCATTGCTAAAGGTAAAGGTAAAGGTTCCCCTCGCACATACGTGCTAGTCATTCCCGACTCTAGGGGGCGGTGCTCATCTCCATTTCAAAGCCGAAGAGCCAGCGCTGTCCGAAGACGTCTCCGTGGTCATGTGGCCGGCATGACTCAACGCCAAAGGCGCACGGAACACTGTTACCTTCCCACCAAAGGTGGTCCCTATTTTTCTACTTGCATTTTTTACTTGCTTTCGAACAGCTAGGTTGGCAGAAGCTGGGACAAGTAACGGGAGCTCACCCCATTATGCGGCACCTGAGCCACCGCAGTCCCTTATTCCATTGCTATTTACATTAAAAAAAAGAAACCAGGCTATGTATTTAACCGTAATTCAAATGTTTTGACAAATTTCTATCCTAGAACATTATGCAATGCAGATTTGAGGCAGTGTTCAAACGGGATTTTTTTTTTAAAAAAAAGGAAAAGGAAAAAAAAGAAGGATTATTTTCAGTCTGGAGATCTTTGCAAACGTTATAAATAAATAACACGTATAAAACATCCTTTTTGAAAATATGTCGCTTTGATCCCAACTTTGTAAACAAAACGAAGATTAGAGGAATGTAATGTGGCACCAACAGGATCTGTCTTCAAATCAGTAATTCACATCTTCCCGAAGCGTCTTCTGAAGTCGTAAATTACATTTACATAATGGGCATTTTGATAGGCCAGTCATTCTCAGCGTATAAACTTAAATTATTAACAGAGGCAGCAATAACGAACAGTAAAAGAAATATATTCAGCAATACTACAGTAGTATAGGTAATCCTCGACTTACGACCGCAATTGAGGGCCACATTTATGTTGTTCTGTGAGGCATTTAAGTTCGTTTCCCCCCCGCCCCCGTTTTACGACCTTTCTTGCCACAGTTGCTAAGAGGATCATTGTAGTTGTTCACTTAGTAACCCCGTCGTTAAGTGAATCCGGCTTCCCCATTGACGTCGCTCATGAGAAGGTCGCAAAAAAGGGAGGTCATGTGACCCCCCGGGACACTGTGACCCTCATAAATACGAGCCACTTGCCAAATGTCTGAATTTGGATCACGTGATCACAGGGATGCTGCAGTGGACGTAAGTGCGAAAAACGGCCGTAAGTCCATCTTTTTCAGGGCCGTTGTAACTTTGAACGATTGCTAAATGAACTGTTGTAAGTCGAGGACTACCTATAGAAGCCGATTGAACAAGGGTGTCAAACTCGATTTCATTGAGGGGTTTTGCTTGACCTCGGGGGGAGGGCAGAGGGCGTGGCCAGGATGGGGTGGGGGTGGCCCTCTATGAGTGAAAATGGAGCTCACAGACCCCGTTTTCAGTCAGGACGGCCTCCTGCAGTCCTCTGCCAGCAAAAACGGAGCTCACAGGCCCTGTGTTCTGTCCTCCTTCGCCTCTGTCTGAGTGATCGCTTAATTAGCCGGCACTTTCAGCTCTGGCAGCAAAATAGCGAGTGTCTGCCAAGTGTCTCTGTTATCTCCCTCGATGTCGATGAGTTACCCAGGAACAAATTTCAGCTCTTAGTTACTCGGTTGATTTGCCTGCTACGAAGAGGCACAGAAGCTCTGGCTGCCTTTATATCCTGTGGGGTGTGGCTCCATGACTCAGCACTTCCTAGGCCTGCCCCACCCCTGCTTCTGTTGTTCCCTCCTCTCCTGCCTACGAAACCTAGGGTCCAACCAAGCCTGATTGCCATCAGCTGGGTCTGAAGGCGTGGCCTGGGGGGGGGAAGAGTCAGGGGACGGAGGCCTCGTTAGCTCTTCCACCTGGCCTGCCTCTGGCTCCTGGAGCTGAGCCAGGGAAGCCGGTGCTCCCGAGGTAAGTTCTGACGGCCCTTCCCCCTCACTTTCCAAGTCACTTTCTGGCAGGAGGCCCGGCTCAGGGGGCGCAGACACAACACCCTGTTTTCAGCTGGGACAGCCTCCTGCAGCCTTCTGCCAGAGAAAATGGAGCTCACGGGCCCTGTTTTCAGTCAGGATGGCCTCCTGCAGCCTTCTGCCAGAGAAAATGGAGCTTGTAAGGGCCATGTGCGGCACCCCGAGCTCCGTTTTCACTGGCAGAGGACTGCAGGAGGCCGTCCCGGCTGAAAATAGGGCCTGTGAGCTCCGTTTTTTGAGATTTATCTGTATTTTCATCTGTGCAAACACAATCCTGATGCAGCCGTCAATGGAATCGAGTTTGACACCTCTGGTGTAAGTGGTAATTCTAAATGAAAAAACGCTGGTATTTTCCTCCTGGATGAGCAATGAGCAGGTACTTATTTAATGTTATTGCAGTCATGAACCAGCGTAAGAGAGTTAGTACTCAGATGTTTAAAACATCCAAAGCTGAATTGACAATGTCAGGAACGTTAAAGGGGGGAAAAAAATTGGCTAAAAGACAACGTTAAATCTAAATATGCTCAGTTCTATGCATGTACAACTGGGAGAAATTTAAAATGCCCAATCTGGTTCGTATAAACTTTGAAGCCATGAGCAGGTAAAAAGCTTGAAAAACAATGATAATAATAATAATAATAATAATAATAATAATAATAATAATAATAATAATAATAATAATAATAATAATAATAATAATAATAATATTATTTTAATTTTTATACCGCCCTTCTCCCAAAGGACTCAGGGCGGTGAACAGCCAAGTAAAACCATACAATATATTACAATAAAAACTATTTAAAAAACTTATTCCATATGGCCTAAATTTAAATATAAAATACATAATATAAAAATAAACCCCCTTTAAAACAAATTAAAAACCCCTATTAAGCCAGTCCCGCTCGGAAGAATAGGTATGTTTTCAGCTTGTGGCGAAAAGTCCGGAGGTCAGGAAGTTGTCGAAGTCCTGGGGGAAGGTCGTTCCAGAGGGTAGGTGCCCCCACAGAGAAGGCTCTCCCCCTGGGGGTCGCCAGCCGACACTGTTTGGCTGACGGCACTCTGAGGAGGCCCTCTCTATGGGAGAGTACCGGCCGGTGGGAGGCATGTGGTAACAGAAGGCGGTCCCGAAGATATCCCGGTCCTATGCCATGGAGCGCTTTAAAGGTGATAACCAGCACCTTGAAGTGCACCCGGAAGACCACAGGTAGCCAGTGCAGTCTGTGCAGGATTGGTGTTATATGGGAGCCACGAGTGGCTCCCTCTATCACCCGCGCAGCTGTATTCTGGACCAACTGAAGCCTCCGGGTGCTCCCCAAGGGGAGCCCCATGTAGAGAGCATTGCAGTAGTCCAGGCGAGAAGTGACGAGGGCGTGAGTGACCGTGCATAAGGCATCCCGGTCCAGGAAGGGGCGCAACTGCCGGACCAGGCAAACCTGGTAAAAAGCTCTCCTGGAGACAGTCGCCAAGTGATCTTCAAAAGACAACAATAAAAAAAAAAACTATTGCTTGCCTTCCCGTGGAAAACAGATGAATTAATCTGAGTTGTCTCTGGAGATCTTATTGATTTTGTGTCTCTTGCTGGCATCACTGGAAGCGTCAGGCCGTTTGAATGGGGCATCTTCCCAAATTACACAGCTGCCATATCAACAAGCAGGGAGCCAATTTTCATTGTTCTCGTCTGTGTTTTTCTTTCCTTTTTTTCTTCTAACCTTTTTTTTTTTGATACCCTAAGTGGGAAGGAGAGAGAGAGAGAGATGAGGGGAGGGGGGGGGAAGGGAGAGAGGGAGAGAGGAATAACCCCTGTTGCGTGATTGCCATCAAAAATAGCCAATGGGAAGGTGAGAGGAGGTTATTTTGGAAAGCAGCAAAGAAGGCGCAATTAGGATTAGGAAAACAGTAAGTTTTCCCACCAAATTTATCCTCCCAGTTTGGGGAAGCAATATCTCTATTTCTGATGAGGCTGCAGAAGATTTGAAGGACTCCATCGATCAACTCGAATAGAGCTGGAAGGGACCTTGGAGGTCTTCTAGTCCAACCCCCTGCACAAGCATTCCAGACAAGTGGCTGTCCGGTCTCTTCTTGAAAACCTCCAGTGATGGAGCACCCACAACTTCTGGAGGCAGGCTGTTCCACTGGTTAATTGTCCTCACTGTTAGGAAGTTTCTCCTTAATTCCAGGTTGCTTCTCTCCTTGATTAGTTTCCATCTATCGTTTCTTGTCCTGCCTTCTGGTGCTTTGAAGAATTGGTTGATCCCCTCTTCCTTGTGGCAGCCCCTCAAATACTGCTATCATGTCACCTCTAATGCACAGGTACAGTATATGTGGTACCTTGCTCAATAGTAGTAACTGTGAGAGGGATCTTGGAGTCCTAGTGGACAATCACTTAAATATGAGCCAGCCGTGTGCAGCAGCTGCCAAAAAAGCCAACACAATTCTAGGCGGCATCAACAGAGGAAGAGAATCAAGATCACATGAAGTGTTAATAGCACTTTACAATGTCTTGGTAAGGTCATACTTGGAACACTGCATTCGGTTTTGGTTGCCACGATGTAAAAAAGATGTTGAGTCACTAGAAAGAGTGCAGAGAAGAGCAACAAAGATGATTAGGGGACTGGAGGCTAAAACATATGAAGAACGGTTGCAGGAACTGGGTATGTCTAATCTAATAAAAAGAAGGACTAGAGGTGACATGATAGCAGTCTTCCAATATCTCAGGGGCTGCCACAAAGAAGAGGGAGTCAAACTATTCTCCAAAGCACCTGAAGGCAGGACAAGAAGCAATGGATGGAAACTAATCAAGGAGAGAAGCAACTCAGAACTAAGACAAACTTTTCTGACAGAACAATTAATCAGTGGAACAACTTGCCTGCAGAAGTTGTGAATGCTCCAACACTGGAAGTTTTTAAGAAGTTGTTGGATATCCATTTGTCTGAAGTGGTGGTAGAGTTTCCTGCCTAAGCAGGGGGTTGGACTAGAAGACCTCCAAGGTCCCTTCCAACTCTGTTATTCTATTCTATTCTATTCTATTCTATTCTATTCTATTCTATTCTACTCTACTCTACTCTACTCTACTCTACTGTACTCGATTCTATTCTGTTCTATTCTATTCTATTCTATTCTACTCTACTCTACTCTACTCTACTCTACTCTACTCTACTCGATTCTATTCTATTCTATTCTATTCTAGTCATCCTTCTTTTCTCTAGACTACCCAAAACCAACTCCTGCAACCCTTCTTCATATGTTTTAGCCTCCAGGCCTTTAATCGTGTTAGTTGCTCTTCTTTGCATTTGTTCCGAAGTCCCAACATCCTTTTTTGTAATGCGGTGACCGAAACTAGATTATCAAGTATTCCAGGTGTGGCTTTACTTCATAAAGCAGTACTAATACTTCAACTGATTTTGAAGCCGAGCTCAAAATCCTGTAGGAAGAGATTGAAAAGCCGCAGTTCCCGGAGGTCCTTATTATTTTGATGTTTATCGAATTCCGTCAAGGGAAAACTGTGCAGAATTGAAACCCCAGGAATTGGGAGTCTGTGCTGATTGGACGAACTCAGAAAATTGGGCTCTGGAATATCATGAATAAAGAGAGGACGATGACGGCCGGTTGATTTCTGCTGGTTGCCTTTAATTGAACACATGAAGTTTCTGACTGTTAACAAGTCAAGTTTAAGGTGGTTTAATGATATCTCTCTTCCGGTTCTGTGGGCGTGGCTTGGTGGGTGTGACATGGCTTGGTGGGCGTGGCTTGGTGGGCATGGCAGGGGAAGGATACTGTAAAAATCTCCATTCCCACCCCACTCCAGGGGAAGGATACAGCAAAATCCCCATTTCCTCCCGATCAACTGGGACTCGGGAGGCAGAGAATAGATGGGGGCGGGGCCAGTCAGAGGTGGTGTTTACCGGTTCTCCGAACTATTCAAAATTTCTGGTACCGGTTCTCCAGAACTGGTCACAACCTGCTGAATACCACCACTATTCTCTTCCAGTTTCCAAAGGGCAGCGTGAAAGAGGAAAAAAGGAAATATCATAATTTCTCCAGGTTGCATAAATGTACTCAATAAAATCAACAAATCCTCTTTGCCAACTCCTTCCGTTTGCAAATTTTCTCCAGGTACAGAAAAGTCATTGGCTTGAATGAAATGCGTATGACTTAAGGGAGACATCAAATGACCATCAGAGGCCAATGAACCGAACCTGCAGTTATAATTTTAAGAAATCTAGCTCTGAGCGTGCAAATCAGGATCAACTATGGCAGGGGTATCAAACTCGATTTCATTGAGGGCCACATAAGGGCTGTGTTTGACACCTCGGGAGGGTGGAGTGGGTGTGGCCAGGGAGGGCATGGCCAGCTCAACGTCACTCGTGTCGAGGGCTCCTGTGGTGGCCCCAGAGAAAACGGGCTCCAGAGCTCCGTTTTCAGCTATGATGGCCTCCTGCAACCAGTGGTGAGATTCAACCAGTGTATCAACCGGTTCGCTGACCGCGTGCTTCACATGTATTTTAAAACAGCTGTAAAACTGTAGCCCCAGTGAGTAAAACAGCTGAGGCACCGATCAGCTGGGCTTCAAACAAAGGAAATATAGGTCAGTATAGCGCAGAGGTGGGTGAACGGGCCCACCTGATCGTCAGAGCAAACCGGTTCGCTCTCAGCTGATCGTCGGAGCTACTGGTTCAGGCGAACTGGTCCAAACCAGCTGGATACCACCTCTGTCTGCAACCCTCTGCCAACTCGGCCCTCCTGAGCACCATTTTCGCCAGCAGAGGCCAGTTGTTCGCCTTGAGTTTGACACCCCTGAACTATGGTGTTCATTGTGCTGCAAAGATTTATTTATATATCGAATGTCTCAACCACCCATCTCTCTGCTAGAAGGGCTCACGTTTCAGTCATGAATGCTGCCCTTTGTTACAGTATAGATCATGGACCCCATTCTGTCGCATAATGGTTAACCTACCATCTTTTTATAACCGTTCGATGATCAAAGCTACCTGGGTAGCTAAGGAGCTAATGTTCCTCCTTAAGAATTCACTAGAAGGCCCAGAATTTTTAGGATGTGCTGTTGTCAGAGGTTACAAATTGGCCTGGGGCACGGAATGATCTAATTAATCTTTTTAACAAATAAAGGCAAAAATACGTGTCCCAGGATAATGTTGCACGATCCATTCTGGGTCGGTCACCAGCACCAGAGGTTTGGTCTTCCGAGCTTTCGGACATGTGCTGGAGCCCATCCTCAAGGAACTTCTCTCTACTAGAATATGTGTTTTGGGTTATTCTGTGAGTCGTATTTATGTGGTGGCTTTCTATTGGTGGGTTGGTGTGTCGATGGCTGGCGATTGGCTGTTGCTTCCTGGTGCTGCCAAACCCTCGCTTCCTAAGTATTTGATAACAGCACTCCTGTTGATTGACGAGGGGCCCATTTCCTAAGCTTCAATCACTTCCCTGGCTACCTTTGTACAAGGATCCTAATAATATTTTCCAGGTGGCTACAAAGATAGCCGGGGAAATGAGTAAACCCTGGAAAACGGGCCCCTTGTCAGTCAACAGGGCCTCTGGTGGCTCAACAGACTAATGCAGTCTGCTTGCAATTACTGCAGGTTGAAGTCCCACCAGGCCCAAGGTTGACTCAGCCTTCCATCCTTTATAAGGTAGGTAAAATGAGGACCCAGATTGCAGGACCCAGAGTGCAGCAGCTGCTAAAAAAGCCAACACAGTTCTGGGCTGCATAAACAAGAGGGATAGAATCAGGATCACGTGAAGTGTTAATGCCACTTTATAATGCCTTGGTAAGGCCACACTTGGAATCCTGCATCCAGTTTTGGTCATCATGATGTAAAAAAGATGTTGAGACTCTAGAAAGAGTGCAGAGAAGAGCAACAAAGATGATTAGGGAACTGGAGGCTAAAACATATGAAGAACGGTTGCAGGAGCTGGGTATGTCTAGTTTAATAAAAAGAAGGACTAGGGCAGACATGATAGCAGTGTTCCAATATCTCAGGGGTTGCCACAAAGAAGAGGGAGTCGGGCTGTTCTCCAAAGCACCTGAGGGTAGAACAAGAAGCAATGGGTGGAAACTGATCAAAGAAAGAAGCAACTTAGAATTAAGGAGAAATTTCCTGACGGTTAGAACAATTAATAAGTGGAACGACTTGCCTGCAGAAGTTGTGAATGCTCCAACACTGGAAATTTTTAAGAAAATGTTGGATAACCATCTGACTGAGATGGTGTAGGGTTTCCTGCCTGGGCAGGGGGTTGGACTAGAAGACCTCCAAGGTCCCTTCCAACTCTGTTGTTATATATATTGTTGGGGGCAATAAAAGTTGACTTTGTATATAATATACAAATGGATGAAGACTATTGCTTAACACAGTGTAAGCCACCCTGAGTCTTCAGAGAAGGGCGGGATATAAATTCAAAAATAAAACAAAACACAGGATTGTTGAATTACCACCAGCCTAACAAATACTTAGGAACTGAGGGTTTGGCAGCACCAGGAAACAACACCTGCACCTGTGTATGGTTTCCAGTTGCACAGTGGCAGATAGAACAGCGCTCCAGAGGGTCAACGTCATTGCCCAGAGGATCATTGGTTGCCCTCTCGCCTCTTTGGAAGAGCTTTATAGCTCCCGCTGCCTTAAGAAAGTTCAAAATATTCTTAAAGATCCATCTCATCCTGGGCACCCTTTTTTTTTTTTGAACTATTACCATCTGGCAGATGGTACAGGATAATAAAAACAAGGACAAATAGGCTGAAAAACAGCTTCTATCCCAGGGCAGTAACTATATTGAAGTCTACTGTATAGTGCAATATTAATGCAACATCAGGGGTTTTCGGTTCAATTGTATAGACTGTGCAAGATGCGTGTTTTTGTTTTATGTTTATAGTTTTCTTATGTATGATGTACACTGAAGATGGCATTTAATTTCGTGGTGCGAGGTGAAATGACAATAAACGAAACGAAACAGCCCAATCGCCAGCCATCAACACACCAACCAACCAATAGGAAGGCACAACATAAATACAATTCACAGTATATCCCAAAGCACATATTCCAGTAAAGAGAAGTTCCCCGATGATGGGGTCCAGCGCGAGTCTGAAAACTCGTGTTGTAAATCTCTGGTTGACCCAGATTCGATTTTTCGCTTTTCGCTTGGGTGGGCCAACCCTCTTCTTCAATGCTTCTTCCAAAAGATAGCCGGGGAGGGGAGGAGGGGGGCAGATGTGATTGACCCAAAAGATGAAAGCCAAGCATTTTCCTCCTCCTCCTCCTCTTCCTCTTCCTCTTCTTTTTCTACTTCTTATCTTTCCCCTTCCCCCTCCCCTCCTCTTCTTTCTTCCATCTTCATCTTTCTTTCTTTCTCCTTCTCCTCCTCTTCTTCTTCTTCCTCTTCTTCTTCTTCTTCGTTTCTTCTTCTTCTTTCTTCTTTCTTCTTCTTTCTTCTTCTTCTTCTTCTTCTTCTTCTTTCTTCTTCGCTTTCTTCTTCTTCTTCTTTTCTTTCTTCTTCTCTTCTTTCTTCTCTTCTTCTTCTTCTTCTTCTTTCTTCTTCTTCTCCTCTTCTTTTCTTCTTCTTTCTTCTTCTTCTTTTCTTCTTCTTTTCTTCATCTTTCTTCTTCTTTCTTCTTCTTCTTCTTCTCCTCCTCCTCCTCCTCCTCCACCACCACCACCACCTCCTCCTCCTCCTCCTCCTCTTCTACTTCTTCTTCTTCTTCTTCTTCTTCTTCTTCTTCTTCTTCTTCTTCTTCTTCTTCTTCTTTTCTTCTTCTCCTTCTCCTTCTCCTTCTCCTTCTCCTTCTCCTTCTCCTTCTCCTTCTTCTTTTTCTTCTTTAGAATCAATGGCCCACTATGGCTAGCTTTTGTGAGGCAAAAAAGAAGAAGAAGAAGCACCCCATGTTGAGAGACGTAACTCTCAACATGCAACTTTAGAAGAGCATCACAGGGAGAAAAATTAGCAACGCCTCAGTTGGAATTTCTATTGAAATTATTTCTCTTACTTACTTGCCTCCTGCCTCCTTTTCCCCAAGCTTTTGAAAATGATGGAGGCAGCTGTCAAGGTTCCAGAAAAACCTCTTCTGCATAAAAAAAAACCCTCGAAAGCTTTCCGTTGAACTGTCTAAGCATTGTAATGAATACTCAACAGGGGGGCTGTGGAACTAACCTTGTTTCTCTTCGTTAAAACAGACGAACCAAACTCCTGGAGGGCCCCCGCTGCCACCTCCCCAGGTCTGTCGGAAGTAACTCTTTCCCCCGATGACATTGTCTTGCCATTATCTTCATCGCATCTAGCCCAATCCTCTGACCCTTCCCGCCAGATAACCCCAGACTCCGCTTGGGATATCAAGAGGGACCATCACGCCAACAAACCAAAGGAGTTTTCGGTCAACGGCCACCGGAAGAAAAGGTTAGGCGAACAGACGGAGAGGTCTGCAAGTCCTAAGAAGGTCGATAGGTCAAAACACGAAGAGGTGTGGAGGAAAGCAAGCTTAGAAGGCAAGAGTAAGACTACGGAAAGCGGAAGGCCATTGCCGGAAACTAAGGCAGGAGGACTCAACCCAACGGCCGAGGATGGTGTCAGAGGACATGGATGTGCTGGAACCAACGAGGAATGGGTTGGGAGATCCAAGAGGTTGGAAAGCAAACGAGGGGGAACCCTTGGAGCAAAGGATCCTTATGTCACGGTGGCTGCAGAGAAGAAGTCAACCGAACAAGTCAAGTTGGATTCCATTGGTGCTACCAAGGCGTATAGTAGCAATAGCTGCAGCTCCCACGGAAGTGACATGGATCACAGCCAGAAGGAAACCGAGAGGAAGCCCGGTGAGTTCCCACGGAAGGGACACGCCCATCCCATCCCAACACACAACCCCAACCCCACCGCTCGGAAGGCAACGGTCTCGCCGGGGCCATGGAAAATTCCTGGCTCCGATAAATTGCCCGGGATCCTAAAATCGACCACCTCTGCCATGAGCAGATAAGCCATCCGTTGACCGTTGCCTTCTCGTGGGTCACAGCGACGCAGAAACGTCCTCCTGATTTCTGTCTCTCTCCCTTCATTTTAATTTATTTTAACTCATCCGCTCGGAACGTTGGGGAAAAAAAACCCGAAAGCAGTAACGTGTAATTCTGCGACCGCATTGCATAACGCGCACCTACGTCTTACTACGTTAACGGAAGATCAGAGTCACTCTTGTATCTAAATGTGACCATTCAAGCCCCCAGTTTCATTTCAGAGAACTTTGGCAGCTACGGAAGAAACCAAAATAATACGAACGGACCGTCGACCCATGCAGTGTAGCTTTATTTTGATGTTTTCCACTGCATGAAGGTCTTGGGATGTGTTTTTCTTTTCTTTTTTTCATTCAGACTTTATATCGAGAAACTGGAAGAAGTTAGAGCAATCATAAACTGGAACATCGCCTTAAATAAAACTGCACGGGGAAAAGCTAAAAGTGGAAATAGAATATTTTATCTGAACTCAACGTTGTAAATAAATAGTTCTCAGCATATCTAGACAGGGGTTGAAGCATTGAAATTGTAAATCCATGCTATGTCTCTACTGTTAACACTTTGGGGGAAAAAGAAAAAAAAAAAGAACCAAATCTGTCCGATGTTAGTATCATAATTCATTATGAGGCGCCCTAGTGAATTCGCTAAAGCAGAATCATTTTTACATCCATTTTTGTGAACCAACCAACCATATTTCTGTACGCTGAGAAATTAAGGGTGGGATTACATTCAGAAACCTAGCCTCAGATAGATTCCTCTCCCAGACAGGCCCACCCTACAGAATTGGATCTCCAAATATCACCTAGGTCAGGGGTCCCCAATATCCCCCCCCCTCCGTGGACCAGAACCGGGCTGCGGCATGTCAGAAACCGATCCATGTATCCCATCTGTGGGATGCAGGCAACACACAAAACCACAGCCCCTCCAGTCCACGGGAAAAAAATCTCTCCACGGAACCGGTCCCTGGTGCCCAAAAGGTTGAGGCAGGGGGGCACTGACTGAGGTTTCACAGGAGAGAACCTAAACAATTGCTGGAGGACCACGATGAGAGAACGATTCTTGAAAAACGAAAAATAGATTTATTTATTTTTTCTATCCGAACAGTCTCGCCGGTCTCCTGCAAGAACTTCATCACTGTTGAAAATACTAATTCAACTTCTTTTAAAATAGGGCCCGCCTTGGAATTTTACTCCCCGTCGCACTTTAGCAAGTCTAAAATAGATGTCCACGAAAGTCCTATTTTTTATGATAGAACCCCAACGAGGCAACGCCGTGTTCCTTCCTTCCATATTCCGCGTCTTTTTCACGTCTCCAGTGCCATAATGATGTTTCATTTGCACACCCGCTGAAGTGTTGGCTTGTTCCCTGAGCTCCGCGAATCAACCCTCCTAATTTCTGAAAGTTTTGCTATTTTTAGTTTTCTTCAAGCAATAGCAATAGAAACAAAAGCAGCAGCACTCAGTAATAACTTCTGTTTTTTTCCCCAGGCAAAAGGGTTATTGAACTTGAATATATATATATATTCGTAGGTTTTCATGGGTATAGGTATGTAGGTCTTGGCATATTTGGGTCTTTTCCTGTGTAAGGTTGAGAGTATCTTGGCGACATTTCGACGAGGTCTCATTCATCATCTTCAGGCTGGTGCTTTCGGCTTCGTGCTTGTGCGAGCAAAGCGTGGTCAGAGCTGCCATCCCTCACCAGTACAAGCACAAAGCCATAAGCACCAGCCTGAAGATGATGAGTGAGACCGCATCAAAATGTCGCTAAGATACTCTCAACCTTACACAGAAAAACACCCGAATATGCAAAGACCTACATATATAGATATATAGATATATATTTCTCGCAAACCCTCCTACTTCTCAACAAGTAACCTTGTTTGGTGAGAAAAATCCCGTTACTTTAAGATCAGGAGAAATTTTGATTTGATCGGGGGGCAGAAACAAGAGATTGAGTCTTAGTCAAGTGGTAAAACCCCCGTATTTCTAGTTTCACTCAATCTACAGTCAATTAATCCACGTTTTCATTTGTTTTCTTTGGGAGCTTATAAAGACACAATTAAATTGAAGAGAAGGATTTTTGCACCTTGGGGGGGGGGGGAAATCAAAAAATGCATATTTAAGAACCTATCCCGTTCTAGTTTTTTAAGAAAGCACAAAGATATGTAGCTGTTTACAAAATAGAATATCTATCTGTCTATATATATTAATTAAAGAAATAGAGAGAGATTATATCTTTATTCCCAGCCTAGATATTTGGCATAATTTGCTGTTTTAATTTATTAAACCTGAAAATGTAGACAGGACTTCTCTAGCAAAGAGGGAGGAACTGAGAATCTTGTTTGACTTCAGTTTGCATCCAGACCATGCCATCTTCTTGTGTGAATCAGACGGCTTTATGTGACTGTAATTGCTAACCTGTGAAGGCATCATTTAAACCCCCCATTCCAGATAATATTTCTGTGTAGTGTTAGCTGTGTATTTACCTTGTACAGCTCTATTGCTATAAATATAATTCCATATATTAATAGTCACAGAAAAGCTGTAAGTGAGCAACTATTTTTATGAAACACCACTATGGATAAATTAACTTTTACAGAAATCTTGTTTACTGTATGATATTCTAAACCACTCAAATAAAATATATATCCAAGAATCTTTTTTTTTCCCAACTGTTTATACCGTGTAATTCATTATGGGAGGAAGCGTTCGGACCCCAAGAACCATGAATGACATGTGGAGATCAATGGTGGGTTTCAAAAAATTTTTTTACTACCGGTTCTGTGGGTGTGGCTTGGTGGGTGTGGTGTGGCTTGGTGGGTGTGGCAGGGGAAGGATACTGTAAAATCTCCATTCCCCCTCCACTCCAGGGGAAGGATACTGTAAAATCTCTATTCCCGCCCCACTCCAGGGGAAGAATACTGTAAAATCGTCATTCCCGCCCCACTCCAGGGGAAGGATACTGCAAAATCCCCATTCCCTCCCAATCAGCTGGGATTCAGGAGGCAAAGAATAGATGGGGGCGGGGGCCAGTCAGAGGTGGTATTTACCGATTCTCCGAACTACTCAAAATTTCCGCTACCGGTTCTCCAGAATCTGCTGAAACCCACCTCTGGTGGAGTTACTTCTCAGTAGTTCCTATATTGGTGCACATCTACGACTGAATCTTGCCAGACTAAAGCAATTATCTGCATTGCTATAGATACAGATAGTCCTCAACGTACGACCGCAATGGAGCCAAACGTTTCCACTTCTAAGCAAAACAGTTGTTAAGAGAATTGTGCCCCATTTTATAACCTTTCTTGCCACAGTTGTTAAGTGAATCGCTGCCCTTAAGTTAGTTACACAGTTGTTGAGTTAATCTGGTTTGTCCGTTAGCTCAAAATCACAAACGGTAACCATATCATCCTGGTACATTGCAACCGTCATAAATATGAACCATTTGCCAAACGTCCAAATTTTGATTGCGTGACCATGGGGGATGCTGCGGCAGTCGTAAGTGTGAAAAACGGTCATGTCCTTTTTTTCAATGCCGTTGTAACTTCAAACAGTTAACTAAACAAATAGTTCTAAGTCTACGATTACCTACATACTCTGAACCGCTAGGGAGGGTCCACCTTTGCATTCTTCCTGCTCACCCGACTTTCCAAACTCAGAATAACCGAATAATAACAGAGTTGGAAGGGACCTTGGAAGTCTTCTAGTCCAGCCCCCCTCCTCAAGCAGGAAACTCGATACTATTCTAGACAAATGGCTGTCCAATCTCTTCTTGAAAATCTCCAATGTTGGAGCACCTACAACATGGAGGCAAGTTTTGTGGCTGCCGGCTCCTCCAGCAGCTAAATCAGAAGAGGTGTGAGAGTCAAGGTCAGCATCAAGGCAACTTGAGAGCTCCGAGGGGAAAGAGCAGTCAGGGTTGATCTCCTCTAGGACTGAGCGCCAAAGAATTGAGGCCTTTGAACTCTGGTGCTGGAGAAGACTCCTGCGAGTCCCTTGGACTGCAAGGTGATCAAACTGGTCAGTTCTAGAGGAGATCAACCCTGACTGCTCTTTAGAAGGCCAGATCCTGAAGAGGAAACTTAAATACTTTGGCCATCTAATGAGAAGGAAGGACTCCCTGGAGAAGAGCCGAATGCTGGGAAAGATTGAGGGAGTCTTCTCCAAGCACCAGAGTTCAAAGGTCTCAACTCTTTGGTGCTCAGCCTCCAAAAAAAAAGGCTTAGCCATTTTTTTCAGAAATCAAAAGAAAATAAGACCGTCCATCAATCGTTCATCCCTATGGTTTGGCCTCCAGACCCCTTATCTCCTCTGTTGGGAGTGTGTTGACTTTCATCACATAATGTTTCAGTAGGGAAGTGGAATTTCTTCATGGGCTTCAATGTTACAGCATCTTGAGAAGGTTGATACCGAAAGTCCCCCTGTCTGAATTTTCTTGAGAAGCTTAACTAGCTCTAGATAGCTTTTTTGGTGGGTCACAGAGCCACCTTGTGGCATTAGAAGGGAAGCATCAAGAGATCCGAAGTGGTATTTAGAATAGAATAGAATAGAATAGAATAGAATAGAATAGAATAGAATAGAATAGAATAGAATAGAAAAGAAAATATAGAATAGTATAGAAAATAAATAGAATAGAATAGAAAATATAGAATAGAAGAATGGAATGGAATGGAATGGAATGGAGTAGAATAGAATAGAATAGAATAGAATAGAATAGAATAGAATAGAATAGAATAGAATAGAATAGAATAGAATAGAAAATATAGAAAAGTATAGAAAATAAATAAATAGAATAGAATAGAAAATATAGAATAGAATAGAATAGAATAGAATAGAAAATATAGAATAGAATAATAGAATGGAATGGAATGGAATGGAATGGAATGGAATGGAATAGAATAGAATAGAATAGAATAGAATAGAATAGAATAGAATAGAATAGAATAGAATTCCTTATTGGCCAAGTGTGATTGGACACACAAGGAATTTGTCTTGGTGCATACGGTCTCATAAAGAAAAAATAAAATACATTCATCAGGAATCATAACACTTAGTGATAGGCATAGGTTACTAATAAGCAATCAAATCACACTAGGAAACAAATAAAACAATATAAATTTTTGTAAAGATATAAGCAACATGGTTATACTCATAAGTGGGAAGAGATAGGTACTAGGAAGGATGAGAAGAAGAATAGTAATGCAATCTTAGCAGCGGTGGGAATCACTTACCTTCCCTACCGGTTTGCAAATGTAAGCACTCGCTCATCTGCGCATGCACAGAAGGCGCGCATTACATCCTGGAGGGTGGGCGGAGCCTCCCGCATTCACCGCTACCGGTTCACCCGATCCGGAGAGAACTGGCTGAATCTCACCACTGAGTCTTACTGAATAGTTTGACAGTGTTGAGGGAATTATTTGTTTAGCAGAGTGATGGCCTTTGGGAAAAAACTGTTCTGGTGTCTAGTTGTTCTGGTGTGCAGTGCTCTGTAGCGTCATTTTGAGGGTAGAAGTTGAAAACAATTTATGTCCAGGATGTGAGGGATCTGTAAATATTTTCACAGCCCTCTTTTTGACTCGTGCAGTAGACAGTATATTTCAGAAAAGAATAAAGTTTTTCACACTTATGACCGTTGCAGTATTCCCATGCTACAGCATGATCAAAATTCAGATGCTTGGCAATCGGTTCATATATATATATATATATGTGTGTGACCTATATATATATGTAGGTCTTTGGTTATTCGGGTTTTCTCCCGCGTAAAATTGGAAGTGTCTTGGCGACGTTTCGACGAAGTCTCATTCGTCAACTTCAGGCTTCAGCTTCGTGCTTCTGGGAGCAAAGGTTGGAGACCCCTGATCTAGATCATCCATTATATATATATATATGAGACAGTTGGACAGTGTCCTGGGGTCACAGGATCCTCTTTTGCCACCTTCTGACCACCAGAGCAAATAGGGAACTCAGCTTCACATAACACCGGTGGCAAGGGTGGTCGTAAAACTCATTTAACAACTGCCTTGCTTAGCAACAGAAATTTTGGGCGCAATCACGGTGGTAGGTTGTGTCGTCCTGACACTGGGTTACTTTGCATTTTGCCTATTTTCTTTTCTTTTTTTTTTTTTTTAATAAAGGAGCTTTTTCCAGAATTAGATTTATGATTACCGGAGGTCCCACCGAATAGTCTAAAAGTAGAATTAAGGGATTGTGTCCGAACAAGCAACTTAAAGAGGCAGAAAACATTTGGTTCTCTTCCTTGATTCCCACTCCGAGAATCACTTTTTAATTAGAAAGCGAACATGAAGCACACTGCACGTTTATAGTTAGTTCTGCTTTTTTTAAAAGGTCTGAGCTAATAAGCAAAATTAGCTAAGATACTATTCTTTAGATCAGGGGTCTCCAACCTTGGCAACTTTAAGCCTGGAGGACTTCAACTCCCAGAATCCCCCAGCCAGTCCTCCAGGCTTAAAGTTACCAAGGTTGGAAACCCCTGATCTAGATCATCCATTAAAGAACCTGGCTGATGACCTAGCCCCATGATGGCCAACCTATGGCACGCGTAGCCATTTTTCCGGGCGCGCGAGCAGTCGCCCAACTCACCTGCAGCTGTGCATGAGTATGTGCCCCAGCTGGTGTTTGGGCCCCTGGTGCGCCTGCGTGCAATTCAGGGGACCCAGCTGGTCTTTGGAAGCTCTCCAGCGCATGCGCATGCATTTGTGCATGCACACGAGAGTAGTGGTGTGAGTGCTGGTGAGAGTACTAGCATTGCGCCCATGAAAACCACGCGCATGCACAGATGGTGTGGCTGCGTCCGCGGCGCACGTTGGGGGCACCCGTGAAAGCTGTGCGTTTGTGCAGATGGTGCAGTTGCGCACACAATGCATGGGGAGGAGCTGCGCGTTAGCATGGATGGCACACACGCGCGGAAAGCGCGTGAAGCACGGACCAGTTTGGCACTCAGCACTCATCCGAACCGGTAGCATTGTTTTACTACCGGTTCGCCCAAACCATTAGCTTTTATTACTACCGATTTGCTCAAACTGGTAGCATTTCACCCCTGGTATCATCAGTTTGGAATCGTTGCATAGCCACAAGGGACTCAGGTTCAGCCTCCTGTTGACCTTTTCCCAGCGCCAATTTAGCTTGGACTGTTAGTTGACCAATTTCTTACGTATAGGTAGCAATAATAAATCTTAATTCAATGAAAGCGCCTCGTTCCGATAGCACCTGATAAGAATGCCACCCCACCGGCCAGGAGATTGCAGACTAGGTACATCATATACCTCTTTATGAAATTCCCAAAATCGGGGTTGGGGGGAAGCAAGTTTCGTTGATGGAAGTTCCCCCACTGTAAATTATGCAGGCAGGAAGTGAACAACTCGACAATATCACTATCACTGAGTGTTGTACACTGTGGCCAGTCAGAGCCTGGCTAATTGTAGTGCTGCTGTTGTTGTTTTTCTCTTCAGAACATTGCCTGAAGGAAAAAAATCAAGCAAACAGAGTGAATGGCCTTAGATGTATCACCTAGAATAAGTGACAGGTGGGATTAGTTGAAATTGTGCAAAGAAAGATTCCAGACATTTCCTAGGTATCTGTTTTTCTCAAGAGCTGAAATAAACAGGAAAAATGCATTAGGTCCCTAAGCAGTTGACAGTCTATTTCTGCAATTAATGCTGTCGTTTCTTCTTAGTGCAATCCATTTATAAATTCTGTGTCGTGACAACACAGTATGTAGTTCCCTGGTTGGCGTAGTCAGGAATATTTGTGTTGTGTCTCGCCCACTTTCACCGCAGCTGGGGCCTTCTTATCTGCTTCCGAACACTGAGGAATGTCCTAGTATGCCTCCCGGCCCTAGCCCTGGCTCCATGCCCAGACAGGCTGAGGAGGAAGTAGTACCTCCAGCCCCCAGCTCTGGCTCCATGCCCAGGCAAACGGAGCAACTAGACCCCTCCCCCTCCCCCACAGCATGTGAGCCTGAGGAAGGTCAATTACCAACAGCTGCAGACTGGAGTGACCCTCGCTTCAGAAGAATTGATAGGCGGCGGCAACAGAAGGAAGGGAGGGGCAGGCCTGGATAAGTGCTGAGTCATGGAGCCACACCCCATGGCCTATATAAAGGATCTGCTTTCTGGCATTCTCTGAGTCAGGCAAAGTCTAACATATCTTGCTGAAGTCACTTTCTGGTCTCCTGCCTGCCTTGAGAACTTTGCTAGGACTTTGGCAGAGCTGCAGAGGCACGCCTGATTCGGATTTCCCTGACCCGGTCATCAGTGGAGGAGTGGGACACGACAATTTGTATGAAATGCTCAAAACACGTGGCTCCATGTAGTGTAGCTGTAGAGCAGGGGTCTCCAACCTTGGCAACTTTAAGACTTGGGGACTTCAATTCCCAGAATCCCTCAGCCAGCAAAGCTGCAAAGCTGGCTGAGGAATTCTGGGAGTTGAAGTCCCCAAGTCTTAAAGTTGCCAAGGTTGGAGACCCCTGCTGTAGAGCAGGGGTGTCAAACTCGTGGCTCGTGGGACGGATGCGTCCCACGCGGGGCACGGCCACACCCGGTTTAGCGAAGGGGGGGGGAAATCACGATATGTCACGTGATGACGCGAGTTTGACACCCCTGCTGTAGAGAATCCGGAGGGACACAAGAAGTCTCCATTTTCAAAAGTGACAATAAGATGGTCTCCTGGTGGTGTGCGCCAAGACTTTTAGCGGCAATTAAAGAGAACAAGGAAGATCCAAACCAATCCGAAGAAAGAACGAACTTTCATGAGGAAATGTAAGAGGAGTGGCAGAAGCTAGGGGCGGCGTCAGTGCCGTTGATCCTTATCTAACTCTAACCGGATGCTAATTATTACTTTTAATAATTAGTTCTACTTCTTAGTTCTAGTTTTTTTCGAGTTCTAGCTCTAATTATTATAAGAATCCTGTCCAGAGGCTGTTCAGCAACAGATCAGTTTAATCGGACCTTCACGTGTGGATTTGATCTGATCTGATCGTGCCTGACAGGAAAACTTTGGTAGCAAAAAACCCCCAAAACAACCCACCAAGGAATACTCAGAATTAAACCATCAGCCACAGATTTTATTCCAAGCTTTAGCACGTTGCCAGTTACAAACATACGTCAACAACAATGAAACAACATTTGCCACATTCTCCTTACCGCTGTCTCTCAAATAAAGATATGCTTAGCTTCTCAATTGCAGGTTTGATATACCCATGGCACAATTTAAACCTGTCATTATTATGAGGTACACATTTCCTACCTGGTAGCGGTAGCCCTCATGCTTAAGTCTGCTAATGCTAACCATAATTAGTGCAACAAACCAGCATACCACGAAATTGCAGAGTTACGGTACACTTACGATCAAATTTCTGCTCAAAACTCAAACCGCTGCCTTCTAATGAGATCATATACTCTGTATTTTGATACTTAAAAACAAAACAAAAATAACCCAAAATGCTTCCTTGCGAAAACATCTATTCTTTTTTCTTTTCTTTTTTTTTTTTTACAAAATGGTAAGGCAGAATGGAATATGATTTCTGATCGCTATGCAAACCTCATCCTCAAATTCATACAGTTCTTAAGTTTTGTTTTTCTTCTTAAAATATATTCTTTGTAAAATTTAGCTTTTTACGTAGGTCTGTACCGTATTTTGGAACAAAAAAAAAACCCATATATAAAATAGACTTAATTCCTAAACATAACCTGAACATCAGACAACACAAATAAAGAAGAACAGGTCAAGTGTGCGTCAAAATTTGACATGATAAAATTACACACTGCATGTTGTTAAAGCTCTAGTAACACATTCTTTTGATGGGGGAAACGGGTGAATAAACACATAATACAACAGAAAGTACTTTGGTCATTAGTACAGCAACAAATAAAATACAAAATGCCTGCGTTACTTTATATATAAAAATACCTTATACCACACAAGGTCAAACTGTAACAATTCTGCAGAGGAAGTGACTGTCTTACCGATTCGTTTTGCTCAGCTCCATTATTTTCTCTTACTTACATTTAACGATCACTAAGTTTTAAAACTCTTAAAACTCAAGGGATCAGCTGAGCAACGCAGGATCTTCCAGAGCCGTTCAACGTAATGCAACAGGATCTTTTTTGCCTGCTTGATTACAATTCGATAACGGAAGCCGACTTTCCTAAAGATGATTTTTTTAAAAAAAAACCAAAAACCAACTGATCCTTTTTCTCCAAATAACGATTGATCTAACCGAGGGATGTGAAACTCAAGGCCCACGAGCTGGACCTGGCCCCGTGGGGTGCTTAGATCTGGCCTGCGGGGGCCGTGCTGGAAACAGCCAAGGACCGGCCTGCAGTGCCTCTGCGAGCGAAAACGGGCTCCCAATCTCCGTTTTCAGCTAGGACAGCCTCTTGCAACCTTCTGCCAGCGGAAACGGAGTTCAGGAGGGGACTCCGTTTTCGCTGGCAGGAGTTTGCAGGAAGCCGTCCCAGCCGAAAACGGAGATTGGGAGCCAGTTTCCGCTCGCAGAGCACTCGGGCCGCCACATCCACCCCTGACACGAGTGACGTCAAGATGGCCGTGCTCACTCTGTCCACACCCACTCCACTGCCCCCCCCCAATCCTGATGCGGCCCTCAACGAAATAAGAGCTTTACACCCATGATCTAAACCTGTAAACCCCGATGATTTTAACTTTTTTATTGATTCAAATTTGGTACAGCTGCCCGACTCGGATGGACTTTTATGCCAAAGGCTATGAATTTCACCTGAGATCCCAGCTGCCCTTCAGCAAATACTCCCAGCCTTAATGGAGTGGCAGCTTGTCATAAGCAACTATTGTGCGCCACGTTGGCCGCTCAACTGAACGACAGAAATCCAGAGGATTCGGCGTGCAACTAGCATTTTCTCTGCCCCCCCCCCAAAATAGATTAGAGCTGTACACATTAAATCAAGGTAACTCAGTTATAGGCCTCACCCCTGTTCACTGCATAACTAACCACTAGTTACTAATATTACTACTAAAGCCAAAACTGACTAATACTGTCTATAAACCTATACATAGCTTTAGAAAATTACAGAAACCCAGTTAAATGGCTCTACCTTGAACCAGAAACAAATTGAGCCTGTCATTTTATGCTCATTTGTGTTTTGAAAACAAGCAAGAGAATCTCCTTCTGTGTTCTCAGATCACATCCGCAGCTTTTAAATTTGCAGTCAGACCGCCTGATCTGTAAATATACTCACTTCCAAAAAGTACACTGGGCGTAGTTCGGCATAGCGTAACTTCCTCCCGAGCAAAGAGGCAAACTGGGAATTTTGAGGGGGGGGGGGATATTCAGGAATTGAAGAATTTTTTTGGGGTGTGTGTGTGAGTGTGTCGAGAAAGACGTTTGCTGAAATAATCAATAAGCAATTGCTTATAAGCCGGGTTTAGGAAACCCAGTTAAATGCCTTTTCCTCGCACCAAAAATAAATTTCGTTTGTCACGTATTTGAAAACAAGGAAGAAAATTTTTCTCTCTCTGTGCTTTCAGTTTCAAATTGGAGTTTTGAAATCCGGAGTCTGATTTTTAAATATGCTCGCTCCAAAGTACGCAGGAAAGGGTTAGGAACGGCAGGGGGGCGGGGGGACCGGCGTTTCATCCTATAATTTAAAACATACACCTTATTAAGAAGTTCACTTTAAAGCCTCTGCGTGGTATAAGTCACATATACTATAATGTACTAGGGGGGAAAAAATGTTTGGGTTGAGCATACACCAGTGGCGGGATTCAGCCGGTTTGGTCCGGATCGTATGAACCAGCAGCGGCGACTGCGGGAGGCTCCGCCTACCAGCCTGTAAGTTATGTGTGACTACTGCGCATGTGCAGAGGGCCGTGCGCATGCGCAGAGGTGGCGTGTGCGCTCACATTTGCGAATCGGTAGGGAAGGTAAGTTAATCCCACCTCTGGCATACACTGTTTTTATGTCGAATCGCAAAGGCAAGATTATCGCCCCATAGTGCATCATAATATATCCTGTTTAATTTATATATATATATAAAGATTATATATATATATATATATAAAGATCGTCATTAAAATAACCACAAAAGTGCACATACTGAGCGGCAAAAGAGCTGGGCAAACAGCTCCGCGTTTTCAAATAAATACAACAGCTAGTTTTTATCAAAATATCTTACAGTGTAGTAACAGCTTACAATTATTGCTCGGCTAAAAAATAATAATAATAATAATAACAACAACATCGCGAAAGAGCACTTGTTGACTTGCTCGGTAACACCTTGTTGAAATTCGGTTCATGTTTAAACGACAGTTCCCGTGTGGATCCTGAAAATCCCTTGAGTTAAGAAAGCTGCTGGATTTTTGCATTGATGTTTCTTTTTTAAAAAAAAAAAAACAGAACATTTTTACTCCTCTCTATTAGCTCTCTGGCATAATGTGCTGTCGTTACAGTAAGCGTAATTTTCTACTGTAATTTTCTATTGTTACATACTGTAACAATATGCTGGTGTGCCGACGCCCTCTCTTCTCGGGGCTGGTAGATAAAACGTTCTAAATACTTGGTAATACTTTTATTCGATAAAGTGACTTTTTCCGCGCGACTCTGCTGTAACAAGAACGTCTTTAGCTTAAAAGGGGCTTCGTTTCTTTCACAAATCCGTGAAGCCGATCTGACCTGTTTAAGAGGACACACAACTGAAATTTCGAGGGTTGAGATAGCTCCATTATGTATGTATGTATGTATGTATGTATGTATCAGAGGTGGGTTTCAGCAGGTTCTGACCAGTTCTGGTGAACCGGTAGCGGAAATTTTGAGCAGTTCGGAGAACCGGTAGTAAAAATTCTGACTGGCCCCGCCCTCATCTATTCTCTGCCTCCCGAGTTCCAGCTGATCGGGAGGAAATGGGGATTTTGAAATGACCTTCCCCTGGAGTGGGGTGGGAATGGAGATTTTACAGTATTCTTCCCTGCCACGCCCACCAAGCCACACCCACCAAGCCATGCCACGCCCACCAAGCCACACCCACAGAACCAGTAGTAAAAAAATTTGAAACCCACCACTGGTATGTATGTAGGTATGTATATATATATATATATATGTGCGTGTATATATATATATATATTTGACCCTTTCGGCAAGCAAAGCCCGTTGAGGACTTGCGACCAAACACACTGTCAGCTAAAACGTAAGTTTTCTTTAAAAAATCGAAAAGGTAAAATAAATATTCAGATTGCACTAGACTGTCAGTTGTAAACACTTTGGGGTTTTGTAGTTTGTTTTTTTTCTCTCTCTCTCTTCCTCCGAGGATGGTCCGTAAAGAGATTATGAATCCGCTGCGGAGAGGCAGTTCAGTTTTCTCAGTTGTCGTCTTCAGCCCAACGTGGGCATCCCGTCTTGGAAGAGGGTCAGGATTTGATCTTCCAAAGCTGAAATTAAAAAACGGTGGTAAAGCCGCAAAGGGAGGAAAATTTAATAAAGCAAATTAGAAATCAGACCCAGGAGCATATAAAGAGATTGTATAATGTGTTGCTTGAAATAGATTCGGAAAAGGATTTGGTAAAGGATGGTATGATAAAATGGGCACAGAATATTCAGGAACCAATAATGTTGGAAACATGGGAGAAAATCTTAGAAATGTTAAGTTTACACAAGCACAGAATTTAAGGGAAAATTTTTATAAGATGTTTTATAGATGGCACTTAGATCCCAAAAAATAATAATAATAATAATAATAATAATAATAATAATAATAATAATAATAATAATAATAATAATAATTTAATTTGTATACCGCCCTTCTCCCGAAGGACTCAGGGCAGTGAACAACCAAATAAAATACAAAAACAAAGACATACAATATTAAGAACAACATTATCATGTTATGTATCCTGATATCCAAGCGAAATGTTGGAGATGTGACTGTGATGACGCTACATATTTTCATATTTGGTGGACTTGCAAGAAAATCAAGGCCTTTTGGATAAGAATTTGGTGGATTATTCAAAATGTCCTGAAGAAGAAGATAAAGTTCCTGCCGCAATTTTTCCTTTTGGGAATTATAACGGATTGCATAGTGACTGAGACTAAATTGATCTTGAATTTAATAACAGCAGCAAGGCTGTTGATTGGACAATATTGGAAGAAAAAAGAGTTACCTACAATAGAAGAATGGATATTGAAAGTTACTAATTTGGCTGAGATGGCTAAAATCTCAGCTTTTTTGAAAGACAATACGCAGGAGAGATATTTAATTGAATGGAAAAAATGGATTGATTATTTACAAAACAGATATCAGATTAAGAGATATAAGATTGCCTTTGAATAATTAGGAAGTATTATTTTATGTAATGGGGGGGGGTTGGGAAATGAAAAGATTTGGATGAGGTTAATTGGATTAGAAGGGAAAATTTTACTCTATGTTTGGTTTATGTATAACAATACCTTGTGATTGACCCGGGAAGCCGGGGGAAGGAGGGGAAGGGGTTTTGTGGGGGGGAGGGGGGAAAGGGAGGAAAATGTTTTTGTTTGTTAAAACTTTTTCAATAAAAAAAAAACGGTGGTAAAGCCGAAGATGGACCATCATCCTGCCATTAATCGTGTACGTGACCTCCTCTGGAATCAGAGGTGGGAACCTTTGCCAAGATGATAGAAACTATGCATGGAACAAATGCTCCTGGTTGGGGAGGGGTCCTCGGTGCTCTCTGAGCTGGGTGGTTTTCCTGCAGACGTTTCATTACCAAACTAAGTAACTTCATCAGTGCTAGCAAGGGAGTAGGGTTTGCTCTCCTATTGTACTAGTGGCTTGCTCTGTCAGCGCTGGTAGATGTGTCATTCCCAGCTAGGTTCTGCACTGAAGATGTTCCCTAATAGGGTAATGAAACCTCTGCAAGAAAATCACCAAGCTCAGAGAGCACCGAGGGCCCCACAATCCTCCTCTTCCTCTTCTCCTTTTCCTCCTCTCTGCAAATCTCCCTCCCTTCTACCGCTGATGATGTTACCTAGTTGGGTAATGAAACATCTACAAGAAAGCCACCAAGCTCAGAGAGCACTGAGGACCACACAGTCCTCCTACTCTGCCTCCTCCTTCCTCTTTCCTTTTTCTCCTCCTCTTTCTCCTCCATTCTCCTGCCTTTTTTCTCCTCCTTCTCCTCCCTCTTTCTCCTCCTCCCTTTTTTCTCTCCTCTTTCCTCCTTTCTCCTCCTCCTCCTCCTCTTCTCCTTCTCCTTTCTCCTCCCCCTTTCTCCTCCTCTCTTATTCTCTTCCTCTTCCTCCTTTCCTCTCCTTTTCTTTCTCCTCCTCTTCCTCTTCCTCCTTCTCCATTCTCCTCCTTTTTCTCCTCCTCCTCCCCCCTCCTCCTCCCTTTCTCCTCCTCCCTTTCTCTCCTCTTTCTTCCTTTCTCCTCCTCCCTCCTCTTCTCCTCTTCCTCCCTTTCTTTCACTCTCTTCCTCCTCCTCCACTTTCTCCTTGTCCATTCTCCTCACTTTCTCCTCCTCCCTTTCTTTCTCTCCTCTCTCCTCCTCCTTCTCCTCTTCCCCTTCTCCTTTCTCTTCCCCTCCGTGCTCCTCCTCTCTTTCTTTCTCTCTCTTCCTCCTCCTCCTTTCCTCTCCTTTCTTTTTCCTCCTCCTCCTCCTCCTCTCCACAAACCCCACTCCCTTCTACCACTGATGATGTTACGTCGGCAAGAAAATCACCAAGAAAACTCCAAAAGGACCCCACAATCCAACCCCAAGCTACAAATATTCCCTTCTATCAAATGCGAGTTGAGGGAGAAATACAATCTCAATAGAAAAATCTAAGCCTACAATTGTGCTGAGAAAAGTGTTTTCTTTTTCAAAGCCACATTGGGGGGGGGGGACTGTCACAAAGTTCTTCCCACTGAAAGTTGATCAATCATTTAAGTCAGTCAAATTATTATCTAACAGCTTTGAAGGATGCAGGTAACGGCTTCCATTTAAAGCTCTTTTTATCGCAAGTAAAATTGCAATAATTTTATTGCAATTTTATTGCAACTTTATCCAGTTGCGCCCCTTCCTTGACCGGGGTGCCCTATGTACAGTCACTCATGCTCTTGTTACCTCTCGCTTGGATTACTGCAATGCTCTCTACATGGGGCTCCCCTTGAAGAGCACCCGGAGGCTCCAGTTGGTTCAGAATGCAGCTGCGCGGGTGATAGAGGGAGCCATCCGTGGCTCCCATGTAACACCTCTCCTGCGCAAGCTGCACTGGCTACCTGTGGTCTTTCGGGTGCACTTCAAGGTGCTGGTTACTACCTTTAAAGCGCTCCATGGCTTAGGACCGGGCTATCTACGGGACCGCCTACTGCCGGCTTCTATCTCCCATCGTCCGGTACGCTCCCACAGAGAGGGACTCCTCAGGGTGCCGTCAGCCAAACAGTGTCGACTGGCGGCCCCCAGGGGGAGGGCCTTCTCTGTGGGAGCTCCGACCCTGTGGAACGAACTTCCCCTCGGACTTCGACAATTACCTGACCTTAGGACCTTTCGCCGCGAACTTAAAACTTATTTATTTCATATGGCTGGACTTGTCTGATTTTTATTTTTATTGGATGGGTTTTTAAAATTTTGTGATTTTACGGGGGAATACGTTTTTTAACATTTTGGGCATTTAAATTAGTTTTTTAAGGGATGTTTTTAATTATTGTGTGTATTTATATTTTATCTGCCTGTTCACCGCCCTGAGTCCTTCGGGAGAAGGGCGGTATACAAATTAAAATATTATTATTATTATTATTATTATTAGGGCCGGGTTATTTACGGGACCGCCTACTGCTACCGATTGCCTCCCACTGACCCGTGCGCTCTCACAGAGAGGGACTCCTCAGGGTGCCGTCCGCCAAGCAATGTCGGCTGGCGGCCCCCAGAGGAAGGGCCTTCTCTGTGGGGGCTCCCACCCTCTGGAACGAACTTCCCCCAGGACTCCATCAACTTCCTGACCTTCGGACCTTTCGCCGCGAGTTGAAGACATACTTATTTATTCGCGCAGGACTGGCATAGAATTTTTAGTAGTTTTTAATATTTGGATTCTAATTTTATTTATTGGGTTTTATCGTTTTAAACGGATTTTAATTTGGCCTTATATTTAATAAGTTTTTTAATTATTGTTTTTATTGGGTACTTCTTTATTGTTTTACTTGGCTGTGAACCGCCCTGAGTCCTTCGGGAGAAGGGCGGTATAGAAGTTTAATAAATAAATAAATAAATAAATTGCAAATCACGTGTTAGTTACAGCTAACTCAAGCCTCAACCGTCTCATTCTTGTGTTCTTTTTTTCATTGTTTATTTTGTGAGTTCTATTATTTTACTACTGTTTACATGCTTTTCATTTCCTTTTTATGACAGGAACAGCAGCTTTAAGAGAGAGGCAACTATATTAACAAATAAAATAAAATTATGCCAGGGCTCTGGAATACTATTCTTTGTGTCCAGACATTGATACGAATATTTAGGATTGAAATTAAAGAAATTTTGTAACATAATGCAATGGTTGCCGGCATACAGTAGTGGCCCAAATTGTGGAAATCTTTTGGGAAAAGTGTATTTTCTAAAACTAGCTAATAACACCCTCCTTTTTTGAGTAGTACCATAAAATCACATATCAACGAAAAGATAATTTAATCAAGAATGTAATGCAATAACTTTTAGGAAGGATTTGCTATTAGAATGGCAGTTACAGCATAAAGAAGGAAATGAATCATGTAGAAAAAAATGAGATATACAAAAATTATCACCATGTCAGTTAATACTTGGTTGGGTAACCTTAAGCATGAATGACGGCCTTACAACGTCTTCCCATGAAGTGAACCAAGTCTTTGAGTTCTGCAGCTGTTATCATGTGAAACCAAGATTGAATGATGGCTTCTATTAACTGGGTTTTATTGCTGGGTCGCTTCTGACTAACAAATTTCTTTAGTTGACTCCATAGATTCGGATGGGTTACGGTCTGGGCTATTCCCAGGCCATTCCAGCAGTGAAATGGGATTATCTTGAAACTCCCCAAAAAAGTGGTGTTATTAGCCATCAAATCTCAAAAATACACTTTCCCCAAAAGGTTTCCACAATTTTGGCCACTACTGTAGTTTCATATAACTCAAGAAAGAACAAGTGCTAGTGACCAAAACTAATTAATGCTTTTAAAATAACAGTCATTTTCAACATTTATAAATGAAATCATGATTATCCTTTTTAAAAAAAACAAACCTCAGAAGAAGTTAAAGATAAATTGAGGACAAAATTGAGAAAGTTTAATTTTAATTGTATATATCTTGTGTTTTATTTTTGGCTGTACACCGCCCTGAGTCCTTCAGGAGAAGGGCGGTATAAAAATTTAATAAATAAATAAAATAAATAAAAGTTACCTTTAGGTTAAATCCGAGCAAGTCGCTGATTACGCCCGAAACAGCGGACAGGATAACAACTTGTGTAATATTGTACAGCAAAGGATTCATTGTTAATCCATATAATCTGAAGGGATTATCCAATTCCTGGAGAGAAGAAATATATTTACGTCATATCAATAGAAGAAATTACAAATGGTCTAATTCAGGGGTCTCCAACCTTGGCCGCTTTAAGACTTGTGGACTTCAACTCCCAGAATTCCTCAGTCAGCAAAAGCTGGCTGAGGAATTCTGGGAGTTGAAGTCCACAAGTCTTAAAGCGGCCAAGGTTGGAGACCCCTGGTCTAATTGGAAGAAATGCAGCTAGTCCACCAGTTACAATCATTCGTTTCGTGACCGTTTGAAGTTCCCACGGCATTCCAAAAAGCAACGTATTACGACCGTTTTTCACACTTATGACTGTTGCAGCCTTTCCATGGTCACGTGATCCGAATTTAGCTACTTGGCAACTGTATTCTATTTATGACAGCCGCAGTGTCCCGGGGTCCTATGGTCACTTTTTGCGACCCTCAACGCGGAAGTCCGATTCCCTGAACAACTGTGTTACTAATTTAAGAACGGCAGTGATTCACTTAACAACCGTGGCAAGAAAGGTCATAAAATGGGGCGGAATTCACTGAACAACTGTCTTGCTTAGCCACGAAAATTGCGGTCGTAAGCCGAGAAACTACCAGTGCTATTTAAATATTCTTTTTTCACTGGTAGGTATGGATTTTGATTTTTTGTTAAATTTTTAAAAAATGGCGCCCTTCTGCAATAGAAATGGTGGAATTTAAGTTGTTGTTGTTGTTTTTAATTGTTTAAATCCGAGAACTGGCAGAACACAAAGGAGGGGGATGAGATCACAATCTCAACAGGAACCTTACCTGAGAGCGATCCGTCTATTTATCGGTACCAAAATCGTTTCCTTTTTTTTTTTTTTTACTTCTTACCTTCAATAACTTTGTCGCGAGTTTTAAGACATTGTTGACCAACGTTAGCTCTTCTTTCTTGTTTGGTTTCTTTTCCATTTTCAGGTACAAGTTTATCTAACCCAGGGAGGAGAAACCAATGTCACTTAAAACAAACAATCATCTCGAGTAGCGTATTTTTTTTAAAAAACAAGGATAGTGTTTATCTGTTGTGGTCCGCCAGCAGCCTGCGGACCTGGCAGTGGAGTCGGACAGCGATGAGGCTGAGGAAGAACATGGGCCAGTCCTGGAGTTAAGGGAAGGCCCGGATGAGGGATGTGTCGGAGGCAGAGGTGGGGCCAGGGCCATCGGGGAGTGAGACGCGGACTCCGGAACCTCCAGAGGCCGACAGTAGTGAGGCAGAGGAACAGGAGGAGCCTGTTCCTAATGCACACATGAGAAAAGCTGCCAGAAGGCAAGAGCAGCTAAAGCAAAGAGGACGACTCGGGAGTAGGGCCAAGAGATGATTGGCCCCTCCCATAAGGCTTAAAACAGACCAGCAACATGCTCTCTTCATCCAAGCGTCTGCATTTCCTGCGTCAGATGAGGAGAGCACATCTTTCTCCTTCTGTCCTGGCCACTTTTTACAGAGGCACGATTGAGAGCGTCTCAACAAACTGCATCCCTGTTTGGTTTGGTGGCAGCAGGGCCTCAGATAGAAAGTCCCTACAGAGAGTGGTGAGGATAACCAAGAAGAGTATAGGAAGCTCGCTTCCTGTTGTGGCTCCATGCCTGAAAGTGACTCTGAGAGTGAGGGGGAAGGGCTGGTAAGGCTTACCTCAGGAGCACCGATTCCTTTGGCCCGGCTCCAGGAGCCAGAGCCAGGCCAGTCAGAGGACATAATGAGGCCGACATCCCCTGATTCCTCCCTCCCTTCCTTAGGCTACGCCTACAGACTCAGCTGATAACCATACTAATCAAGCCTGGACCGACCCACGCTTCAGAAGATTAGAGAGGCGGCGTCATTAGGATATATAAGGAGTTTTGGGACTGCTCTCACTTCTACGGGAAGCAAATTAGCTGAACCATGTCGAACTGAGCTGAAGTCTTAATCTGTTTGAACTTTTTGGCAGGCAGCTGCGTTTTCTAGGCCCGGACTGATAGGAGCCGTGTAACCACTGGCTGTAGGCCAGCTCGTTACTCCAAAGTGAGGATGGAGACAGAACACTTCCTGTCATTCAGGATACTGCGGATAAGCGCTATGTTCTTAGAGCTCGAAGCATTGTTAGAGACCCCACACACCCACTTTGTGTTCTCTTTCTGTTGCTCCCCTCTGGAAAAAGGTTTTGAAGTATTTCTAGAGGACTACCAGATTCTGGAACAGCTTTGTTCCCTATGCCATCCATCTGGTAAATTCACAAGATTCGTTTTTCTCGCCATGTAAACATATACATTAGAACTAGACTGTGTTGTTTCTCAGCGTTACAGATTATATAATGCATACTTGCATAATTTATTTATTTTGTCATGTTTATATAGCGTGTATTGGAAGTGGTGACTCTTTCAGAGCTGTAGGCAGCGAAATTTCATTTTAACGGTGTGCCGATTAGTGTACATTTAAAGCAACATTCAAGTTATTCTAAGTCTTGAGGAGATTTTTTTTCCCGACCACACCAGGAAAGTTCTCACCTGTTCAGTAAGCAATATTGACGTATTGCTGTATTTCTTGCTTGTTTCGGATCCGAGTGTCACAAATCTCAGAAGGAAAAGGGTTAATGAAATGCACCAGATGACCAGTTCCCAGTTATAATGGCAGTCAAGGAAGACCGCATGGACGTGAAGCAGCTGAAGTAAGTCGAAACCAAAACAAAAAACAAAAAAACAGAGGGGTTAATTCTCCATCAGCGCCAAAGTTACCTTTCACCGGATAAAATTCATGAATAAACGACTTCCGTTGCAATCCTGTGAAGTCCTCACTTCCCTGCGGACCGATCCGTTCAATTGTAATGTGATTTATCTCTGAGTAGATATGCATTAGTAGAAGTAAACAGAGGTGGTATTCAGCCGGTTCGGTTCCTTGGTTGTGAGCTCTGTGCCTTGCCTTTTTTCCCCACCCTCTGAAACTTCTAAAACTCTTGTTTCAGAAAAAAAAAATCTGCCTCTGAAAGCCTCCAAAACAGCTTCAGAAAAAAAGCCTCTGAAGCTCTATTTGGGGGCATCTTTTCTGAAGCTCTGTTTGGAGGCTTTTTTTCTGAAGCTCTGTTTGGAGGCTTTTTTTCTGAAGCTCTGTTTGAAGCTCTGTTTGGGGGCTTTTTTTCTGAAGCTCTGTTTGGAGGCTTTTTTTCTGAAGCTCTGTTTGAAGCTCTGTTTGGGGGCTTTTTTTCTGAAGCTCTGTTTGGGGGCTTCTTTTCTGAAGCTTCGTTTCTGATGCTTTTTTCAGCCTCTGAAACCTCCGTTTGAGAAGCTGGGCGGGGCTACATTCGGAGTATAAGACGCACCCAGATTTTCACCCTCTTTTTTGGGGGGAAAAGGTATGTCTTATACTCCAAAAAATACGGTACTTTTGCTTTCAGGGTTCTGGATGCATTTAGGATGGGGACGTCCATCTAAGGAGGCACGCAGGAACATTTCTATCTAGGCTGCTAAACTGTGATATTTCGACATGAAGGAATTCTGTTCCCATCAGGTTCCTTACCTGTGCACAGCAGATAAATACCACAGAAATAGTCAACAAGAAAGCAGAGGAAACTATTACGTCCACTGAACGTTGAGGGCCTCGTCTCTGAAAATAAATAAATAAAAAAAAAACAGTGAATGTGGGATGGACGAACGAACCATCATAGAACCTGGAAAACGAGCTGACCTGGGTCTCATATTAATATACAGCAACGTGGTAACTTGTGCGTACAAAATATTGCATTATTTGCTGTAGGGTTCAGGGCATCGGTTCTTCATCATCATCATCATCATCATCATTCTGGCCATTGTCTATCCAGTGCAGGATGAAGGCCTTCTTTGCGTATTTTGCAATCTATTGTGCCTTTAAATTCTATACCGGTAATCCTGGACTTACAACCGTTCATTTAGTGGCCACTGAAAATAACAACGGCGTGGAAAAAAGTGACTTGTGGCCATTTTGTTACACTTAGGACCGCTGTAGCTTCCCCGCGGTCACATGATCAAAATTCAGACGCTTCGCAAGCGACTCATATTTATGATGGTCTCACGCGCACCCAGTTCACGCACGGGCCTGCCTTCCACACATGGGCCCGGCCTTCCGTGCATGGGCTTTGTTCATGCTCGCGCCTTAAAAATGTGCCTAAATCGGATGGAATACAGCCGGGGCCCACCTACGATTTCCGCTACCGGTTCAGCTGAACCGGTATGAACCGGCTGAAGACCATCTCTGGGTCACATGATTCCCTTTCGTCTGTCACCTTCAGACAAGCCAAGTCAATGGGGAAGCCCGATTCGCTTAACAACCGCGTTGCTAATTTAACAACTACAGTGTTTCACTTAAGAACGGTGGCCAGCAAGGTCGTAAAAATGAGACAAAAGTCACTTAACGACTACCTGCGTTGTGTGTGAGGGGGAAAAAAACAATGGCAGAGGTTTAAGCCTCAATGACATCAATAGCAGCTTCTACATGGCATTAATTTAGGCGTAGGTTGAAATAAATAAATAACCACAAACCTTTAGATAGGAGCGAAGGGAAAGCCACATTTTAATATTCTGGACTTTTTTTAGCCGGAAATGTGGAACTTCTGACTTCCGAGCTCTCCTGGCAGATGTTAAATGACCAAAAAGTTTGGCAAATAGTAATCTCTGTAAAACATAAGAGTTTGAAATGAAATAAATGACGTTCTTCATTGTAATTCCTTTAAGGGGCACCCAGGTGGACGAGCAGAATGCAAGCGTAATTATTTACACTACTTGATCCTTGCGTGGTAAAGCTGCTTGTTTCTTTACTAGATCCCCAATATTAGGAATCTCCCAAGACATCAAAAGATGCACGAAGGATCTGCTTCTGCTAATAATTCAACAATAATGAATGACTTAGCTCAAGGCCTGGTTTACAAGAATGGATTGCTGACATAGGTAACCAATATTTAAATTGATTATTTTTTTTTTGCAAAAAACAAAAAAACAGAGTTGGAAGGGACCCTGGAGGTCTTCTAGTCCAACCCCCTGCTCAGGCAGGAAATACCATTTCAGGGGGGGAAAAAATGGTTGTCCAATATCTTCTTAAAAACTTCCTGTGTTGGAACATTTACAACTTCTAGAGGCAAGTTGTTCCACTGATTAATTGTTCTAACTGTCAGGAAATTTCTCCTTAGTTCTAAGTTGCTTCTCTCCTTGATTAGTTTCCACCCGTTGCTTCTTGTCCTGCCTTGGAGAATAGCTTGACTCCCTCTTCTTTGTGGCAACTCCTGAGATATGGGAACACTGCTATCGTGTCTCCCCTAGTCCGTCTTTTCATTAAACTAGCCGTACCCAGTTCCTGCAACCGTTCTTCATATGTTTTGAGTAGTTTGGAGAACTGGCAAATATCACCTCTGGCTGGCCCTAGGGTGGGGTGGGAATGGGGATTTTACAGTATCCTTCCCCTGGAGTGGGGAGGGAATGGGGATTTTGCAGTATCCTTCCCCTGCCACGCCCACCAAGCCATGCCACGCCCACCAAGTCATGCCCACAGAAGTGGTAGTAAAAAAAATTGAATTTCACCACGGGGGCGGGGGTTGGTGCTAAGGCTCACCTGCTTGTAAGTCCTCTCAGCCACGCATAAAAGGAAGAAGAAAATCCAGACCAGGGAAACCCGCACGATGAAGCAGACGAGGACCATGGATATCACCATTATGTTTCCATCCGACCCAAAGACAATAGCGTACAGTTCGGTGGCCGTATGTGTGGCTAAATGTTCCAGGTCTTTTTCTTGGGAAAGTCTAAATACAAACGGCGTTAATCCCAGGATTAAGGAGACCACGTTGCCAAAAATCTGATATCCGATCCCTGGAACGTAGCTGTTCACCTAAAGAACAAAAACGAAAAAACACCAAAGCAAAGACGTGGATAATTCCTTGTGTAGGTAGTCTGCTCTCCTGTTCTGTCCCCCCACCACCTCAGTCCGGGAGGCACGAACGATGACTTAATTAGCCGGCAATTCAGTCCACGGCAGCTATCAGCTCTGGCAGCAAACTAGCGAGCGTCTGCCAAGTTTCTCTGTTATCTTTTCTTGATGCTGGCGAGTCAACCAGGAACAAACAGTACTTCAGCTCAAGTTCTCTCTAAGCAGTTGATTTCTTCGCCACGGAGTAGTATAGCAGCCCCTCCTGCTTTTATACCCTGTGGGGTGTAGCTCCATGACTCAGCACTTCCTAGACCTGCCCCACCCCTGCTTCTGTTGTTCCCACCTCTCCTGTCTACGAAACCTAGGATCCAACCAGGACTGATTGTCTTCAGCTGGGTCTGGGAGCATTGCCTGGGCGGGGGAGACACAGGAGACAGAGGCCTCATTATTTCTTCCACCTGGCCTGCCTCTGGCTCCTGGAGCTGAGCCAGAGAGGCCGGCCCTGCAGAAGGGAGCCCTGACGGCCCTTCCCCCTCACTCTCTGAGTCACTCTCTGGCAGGAGGCCAGGCCTGGGGGGGGGGCCTGGAGTCACAACACCTCCTCTCCCTCTCCCCCTTCCCTCCCCGCCCCCTCTCCTCTCCTATCCTCACCCCACCTCATCCCTCTCCACTTCCTTCCGTTTCCTCTCCATTCCCTATGCTCCCTCTGTTCTCCTTTGCTCTCCTCTCCCTCTCCTTTCCCTCATCTCCATCCCCTATCCCCGTGATGGCAAACTTATAGCAGAGCCCCCTCTGCGGGCACACCAGCTGTCAGCCCAGCCCAGCCCAGCTCTACCGCGCATGCGTTCACGGCTCACACCAGCCAGCCGGTCTTCAAATCTCTGCCATGCATGCGCAGGGCAGGGCCTTCCCTGATCTCCGCAGGTTCCACCCTCCTCAGGTGTCTCTCTGTGGCAGGAATGGAGGAGAAAGCTAGGACGCGCTGGGGGGTGGGGGGAGAGAAACTGCAAAGATCTGGGAAGGCACAGAAGGCAGGAGAAAGCTAGGATGCACTGGGGGGGGGGGAGAAACTGGGGAGATCGTAAGCCCCTCCCGACCCCCGTGTTGGGCCTGAAAAGCCTCCTGCAGCAACCTGAAAGCCAAAAGGGGGGCCGCAGGACCAGGGCACATGCGCGGGGGGCACATGCGCAGGGAACATGAGAACATGCAAGGGACGGGATGCACTGCATTTTGGGGATTGGACATGTGTGCGTGCATTCGCGCATGTGTGCGCTTTGGGCACTCTGCACCAAAAAGGTTAACCATCACTGCCCTATCCTATTGTATCCTATTCTATCCTCCCTCCCCTCCCTTCTTCTCTCCCTTCCCTGCCCTCCCCATCACCTATCCTATCCTCCCCCCTCCATTCCTCTCACCTTCTTTCCATTCCCTCCCTATCCCCTATCCTATCCTCGGGAGACTCGGGAGTAGGGCCAAGAGATGATCAGCCCCTCCCATAAGGCGTAAAAGACCAGCAACAGTGTTTGGGATCTTTGCTGGAAAACAACATTGATAGCTTCGTCTTGTTGCATTTGTTTCGTATCGGCGACTTCTGAACTTTTGCCAAGAAAGGCCTTTGACAATTTGCCTAATTAGACCAAGGTTGGTGATAGGACTGAGGAATTTATGTTGAACTTTGCTTTAGTTTAGTTGCTTTAATTTAGGAATTTGCTTTAATTTAATTTAATTTAATATAGGGCCTCTGGTGGCGCAACAGGCTAATGCAGCCTGTTATTTATTTATTTATTGTTCACATTTATATACCGCCCTATCTCCCTAGGGACTCAGGGCGGTTCACAGGCACTTTAAAAATACATATAAATACAAACTAAAATAACAAGTAAAAAACTTATTCCATAGCCGAATTGTTAAAACCATATAAATAATAAAACCCATTTAAAACCATAAATTTAAAATCTAATCCAGTCCCACGCAGATAAATAAGTGTGTTTTAAGCTCGCGACGGAAGGTTATTAACAGCAACTGCTTGCAATATTGCAGGTTCAAATCCCACCAGGCCCAAGGTTGACTCAGCCTTCCATCCTTTATAAGGTAGGTAAAATGAGGACCCAGATTGTTGGGGGCAATAAAAGTTGATTTTGTATATAATATACAAATGGATGAAGACTATTGCTTAACACAGTGTAAGCCGCCCTGAGTCTTCGGAGAAGGGCGGGATATAAATGCAAAAAAAAATAAAAAATTAGTTGAACTATGCTAAGAATGAAGTAATTCTCAGCTGTTCTAATAAAGTTTGGTTTTTTTTTTACACTGACTGACCTACTTGGGCCTGGGTCACAACGCTGTGGTCGAAAGTCGAGGACTACCAATTAGAGCATTTAAAAGCATCGCTCTTTCATGGGGGCAAATCTTAGAAGTTAAAAATAAATAAATAAATAAATAAATAAATAAACAAACAAACCAGACTCACTCTGTTCATGATCATGCCGCTGATCTCAAGCACGGACATATCTGCCTTTTTGCAGTCGTTGCCTTCCCACACAATGGCGCTAACTTTTTCCAGCCCGGGGTTCGAGCTATGGAACCAGGGCAAATGACCCTGCCAAAAATAAATTAAAAAAAAAAAGAAAAGGCGGAACATAAAAAATTCTGTAAAGCCATAACAACAAGAATAACAAAAATGACCTGGTCAATAGCGGGTGAGGGCCACAAGCAAAAGCGATGGCTTCGGGCAGATTTGGCAAGCTCCAAATAAATATCAATTTAAAAAAAAAAAAGATGTGGAGACTCTGGAAAGAGAGCAGAGAAGAGCAAGAAAGATGATTAGGGGACTGGAGGCTGAAACATGTGAAGTAAGGTTACGGGAATTGGGTGTGTCTAGTTTAATGAAAAGAAGGGCTAGGGGAGAGATGACTGTTGTCTTTCAATATCTCAGGAGTTGCCACAAAGAAGAGGGAGTCGGGCTGCTCTCCAAAGCACCTGAAGGCAGGACAAGATGCAACGGGTGGAAACTAATCAGGAAGGAAGGAAGGAAGGAAGGAAGGAAGGAAGGAAGGAAGGAAGGAAGGAAGGAAGGAAGGAATCAATCTACCATTTTTATCTATCATAGTTTAATGAAAAGAAGGACTAGGGGAGACATGATAGCAGTGTTCCAATATCTCAGGGCTGCCACAAAGAAGGGGGAGTCAAGCTATTCTCCAAAGCACCTGAGGGTAGAACAAGAAGCAATGGGTGGAAACTAATCAGGAAGGAAGGAAGGAAGGAAGGAAGGAAGGAAGGAAGGAAGGAAGGAAGGAAGGAAGGAAGGAAGGAAGGAAGGAAGGAAGGAAGGAAGGAAGGAAAGAATCAATCTATCATTTTTATCTATCATAGTTTAATGAAAAGAAGGACTAGGGGAGACATGATAGCAGTCTTCCGATATCTCAGGGGCTGCCCCAAAGAAGTGGGAGTCAAGCTATTCTCCAAAGCACCTGAAGACAGAACAAGAAGCAATGGGTGGAAACTAATCAAGGAGGGAGGGAGGGAGGATGGATGGATGGAAGGAAGGAAGGAGAGAGAGAGAGAGAGAGAGAGAGAAAGAGAAAGAGAGAGAGAGAGAGAGAGAGAGAGAGAGAGAGAGAGAGAGAGAGAAGTGGAGAATGTTATTTTTCAGCACCCAACCAGGGTGGTTCCTACATGTTAAATGTTAAATTTATTTTATCACTTTTTCCTTTTTGTGTGTGTGTGTGTGTACTATTTTGTTGTTGTTGTTGTTTTTGTTAGGATTGAATGTATCGTTTTGTTTTGTGTGTCCTTCTCTTTTGTATTTTACTTTTATGATTATATATATATATATATATATATATATATATATATATATATATATTTTATATATATACATACATACATCATACATACATACATACATACATACATATATATATATATATATATATATATATATATAGGAAGGAAGGAAGTGTCTTGGCGGCGTTTGACGAAGTCTCATTGTCATCTTCAGGCTTCCGTGCTTCTGCTCCCAGAAGCGCAGGCTGAAGCCTGAAGATGACGAATGAGACATCGTTCTCAATTCTGTGAACTCAGCTATAAACACCAAAACCTCAGAAAACATATATATATATATATATATATATATATATATATATATATATATATATATATATATATATATATATATATATATATTTATTTATTTATATATTTTAAAAAGAGAGACTGGACAACCATTTGTCTGAAACAGTGTGGGGTTCCCTGGCTAAGCAGGGGGTTGGACTAGAAGGCCTCCAAGGTCCCTTCCAACTTCTCTGTGTTATTCTGCCCTATCAGTTATTCTTCTACTCACCGGATGAAAGGGGTCGTCTCTGTATTCCTTCTTCATGCAAGAGTTGACCTGAGAATTCTCGGCGTCGGTCTCGCTGGTACAGGAGGAACGGCACTCGGCACAGTGCAAAAAATCCTCCCACAGCACATCTTCCGTCTCCGATTCCGGCCTGGCGCTCTCCGAATCTTGCCTGGAACTTGAACACCTGGAGCTGCAGCTCGTGCCCGATTTGGGGACATCCTGAAGAATACCGGAAGAGCCATAGGATGTTATTCAGCAGTGGGTTTCACATTTTGTTACTATCGGTTCGTCGTGCGCCAGGTTCACACGCGGCATCAGCTTTACATACATGCACCCGGCCTTCCGCGCATGTGCTTTGCGCGTGTTCCTTCCGCGCATGCGCCCGACTTAAAAAACGTGCCTAAATAGGATGGCACAGAGCCAAGGGGGGGGAGGGGGGCTGATTTCTGCAACCGGTTCGTCCGCACCGGTCCAAACCGGCTGAATACCACCTCTGACGTTATTGCATGAACAACCGGACCCATTCATGCACACTTCGAGCTAACTATTTCATTATGTTCAGCTTATAATACAGGAATCTTCCCGATTTGGCAGCCTACGCCTGGGAACAATTAAATAAGGATTCAAGGAACTTAGGGAAGGTACCAGCCACTAGCAGTGGCGGGTTTCAAATTTTTTTTACTACCGGTTCTGTGGGTGTGGCTTGGTGGGTGTGGCAAGGGAAGGATACTGTAGAATCTCTATTCCCACCCCACTCCAGGGGAAGGATACTGCAAAATCCTCATTTCCTCCCAATCAGCTGGGACTTGAGAGGCAGAGAATAGATGTGGGCGGGGCCAATCAGAATTTTTACTACCGGTTCTCCAAACTACTCAAAATTTCCGCTACTAGTTCGCCAGAACTAGTCAGAACCTGCTGAAACCCACCTCTGGCCCCTAGCCCTTTTGCGGTTGCATAGTGATTCCAGACTAGTTCTACACTTGATCCCTCCTCCCTTCCAGGCTGGGCAAATAGCAATAGCACTTAGATCGCTTCATAGTGCTTTAACAGCCCTCTCTAAATGGTTTACAGAGTCAGCATCTTATCCCCAACAATCTGGGTCCTCATTTTACCGACCTTGGAAGGAGGGAAAGCTGAGCCAACCTTGAGCTGGTCAAGATCGAACTCCTGGCAGTCAGCAGAGTTAACCTGCAATACTGCATTCTACTGCACTGTGCCACCAGGGTAGATGGGTAGGTAGGTAGGTAGGTAGGTAGATACCATGGATGCATGGAAATAGATAGATAGATAGATAGATAGATAGATAGATAGATAGATAGATAGATAGATAGATAGATAGATAGATAGATAGATGATAGATAGGGATGGATAGATGGATGGATGGATGGATAGCAATTGCACTTAGACTTATCTACTGCTTCACAATGCTTTACAGCCCTCTCTAAGCGGTTTACAGAGTCAGCCTATTGCCCCCAACAATCTGGGTCCGCATTTTACCCACCTCGGAAGGATGGAAAGCTGAGCCAACCTTGAGCCAGTCAGGATCGAACTCCTGGCAGTGGGCAGACTTAACCTGCAATACTGCCTTCTAACCTCTGCGCCACCAGGGCTCATACATGCCCCAAAACTACCCATGAATTAGATGTCCTGAAATGTTTTACTCAGCCACAATGAAAAGTGTTGTTACCTCTACAGGGTAATGTTTCTTATAATGGTGAGATTTCTTGCTTCGAAACGCACAATCGCTGGAAGCGCGTTCGGCATTCCGTCGTAAAGGGTAGCCGGTTTCCGGGCCCTCCTCACTAGAAACTTCATCCGATATATTTGTCACTGTTCGGTGACTGTCCTAAACCAAAGAAGAAGTTACTATCAATAAAAGGCACTTTTTTATCGCAAACAATTCATACACGTTTAATATACAATTCTAGAGAGAATTGTCAGAGTTTAGGCAGCGTAACTAGTAACTGTCTGGTTCGGTTCTGCAACCCAACAAGAAAAACACAGACTTCAGAGGATAATTAGAACTGCAGAAAAAATAATTGCTACCAACCTGCCTTCCATTGAGGACCTGTATACTGCACGAATCAAGAAGAGGGCCGTGAAAATATTTACAGACCCTTCGCATCCTAGATATAAACTGTTTCAACTCCTACCCTCAAAACGACGCTACAGAGCACTGCACACCAGAACAACTAGACACAAGAACAGTTTTTTCCCGAAGGCCATCACTCTGCTAAACAAATAATTCCCTCAACACTGTCAGACTATTTACTGAATCTGCACTACTATTAATCTTCTCATAGTTCCCATCACCAATCTCTTTCCACTTATGACTGTATGACTATAACTTGTTGCTGGCAATCCTTATGATTTATATTGATATATTGATCATCAATTGTGTTGTAAATGTTGTACCTTGATGAGCGTATCTTTTCTTTTATGTACACTGAGAGCATATGCACCAAGACAAATTCCTTGTGTGTCCAATCACACTTGGCCAATAAAAAATTCTATTCTATTCTATTCTATTCTATTCTATTCTGTAAGATAAACCCAGGAGCAAAACAGAGCACACAGCGCCTTTTATATAACTAACAGTGGTTTTATCTACCAATGAAATATTTGCAAACTTATGCATAGTTAAATACCTTTACAGCTATTGATACATGGAGAGCAATTGATATATACACGACACAGAAGTACAATGCACGAGAAGGGACGCCCTCTAATGGCTTCCTTTATATAGACAGCTTCTGACCCAGTGACGGTAACTCTGCTGCCTCATTCTATTGCATCAGCTTCCAGCTGCTTACAACTTCACATCAGCTTACAGCTATTAACTCTTTACATCCTGACACGAACTGGGCTGCACACTGTTTTCATGTCACCTCTAGTCCTCCCTTTCATTAGACTAGACATACCCAATTCCAGCAACCGTTCTTCATATGTTTTAGCTTCCAGTCCCCTAACGAAGGACTCACTTTATGATTTGAAGTGTTGTATGTACTTCGGGCAGTTCCGATATTCCAGCCGGGCTCTTCTGACCGGATTATCTCAGAGAGGGGTTCGTGGGATTGTAAAGCATCTTCGTTGTTTCTCCCTGTCCTTTTGCCATCAAGGGAAACATACCCGTTGTCCGTTTCGGTAGATTTGTCTATGGAGTTCTTTGCTTTTTTCGCTCTGGAGGCAAACCAAATACATGAAGTAGTTTATTGTTTGGGTGAAGACTTTTTCCTGATCCCAAACTGCTTTCATGCAAAGAGGAAAAAAAAAGGCAATAATAGAAGACTTAAGGTAAGGTTAAAGGTTCCCCTCGCACATATGTGCTGATCGTTCCCGACTGTAGGGGGCAGTGCTCATCTCCGTTTCAAAGCCGAAGAGCCAGCGCTGTCCGAAGACGTCTCCGTGGTCATGTGGCCGGCATGACTAAACGCCAAAGGTGCACGGAACGCTGTTCCCTTCCCACCAAAGGTGGTCCCTATTTTTCTACTTGCATTTTTTACATGCTTTCGAACTGCTAGGTTGGCAGAAGCTGAGACAAGTAATGGGAGCTCACCCCGTTATGCGGCATTAGGGATTCGAACCACTGAACTGCCGATCTTTCGATCGACAAGCTCAGCGTCTCATCTCCTAGTGATTGGCCCAAAGTCACCCAGCTGGCCTTCATGACTAAGCCAGGAGTTGAACTCACAGTCTCTCGTTTCCTAGCCTGATGCCTTAACCACTAGATCAAACTGTCTTTATTCCTTGCTGGAATTAATGAAGACCAAAAAAAGTAAACAGGCCCGACCGTAATTTAACAGCAAACACACCAGAGCCTCTGCATCTGTTGCCTCCATTTTCTCCTAATGTGTTGTGCCTTGTCCTCCCTCCTCTCCTCAGCCAGGCCCCTCCCATCTCCTGCTATCCGATTCAGAGTCTGATAATGAAGAGGAATGGCCTGGCATGCCTCCAGCCCCCAGCCCTGGCACCATGCCCGGACAGAATGTCAGGAATGAACAAACAAACCTCACTCCTACAGCGTGTGAGCACGAAGCCAGCCACGTGCTAGAATTGCCTTAGCAGATCAGGAGGGGAATTGGACAGATCCCCGCTTCCGGAGAATTGAGAGGCGACGTCAGCAAAAGGAAGGGAGGGGCAGGCCTGGATAAGTGCTGAGTCATGGAGCCACACCCCATGGCCTATATAAAGGATCTGCTTTTTGGCATTCTTTGAGTCGGGCAAAGTCTCATCTGGTTTGCTGAAGTCACACCTTGGATTCCTGCCTGCCCTGAGAAATCTGAAAGGAATTTGGCAAAGCTGCAGAGGCTTCGTGGCCACGCTTGATACAGACTTCCCAGACCCGGCCGTCGGAGTGGGAGTGGGACTGGTTTCCAGTGAATTGTAGAAATCAAAGTCACGGGGGCTCAAACAAACTTTGATAGGACGATGTAAGAGAAAAGGAACAGCTCATCATTTAAGGCAAACCAAGGCTTGACTAAAAGATACCAACCCTGATAAAAAGAAAGTAGCATGCCAGAGTTCCTTGAAGACAGCGCCAAGGCTAGAAGAGGTACTGGTGCCATAACTCTGGACGGTTCCTTCCTGGGTGTTATCGGTCGTGCTAGAGCCATCCCCTTCACGATGCACTTCCAAGTGGGCCGCTTTCCTTAATTTCCTTGAAATTGAAAAAGGAGGCATTTTGTAAAGGTAATGTTGTGGCCCGCCAGCGGATCTGGCAGCAGATTTGGACAGTGAGGAGTTTGGGGAGGAAAATGGGCCAGTCCTGGAGTCTGGGGAAGGCTCTGACGAGGGCTCTGCGTCAGAGGCAGAGGGGGGGCCAGAGCCATCTGACAGTTATCAGCTGCCTTTGGAGTCAGACATCAGTGAGGCAGACGAATAGCAGGAGCCTGTTCCCAGTGTGCGCAAGATCTCAACTTACGATCAAAGCTGGGTCCAAAATGTCTGTTGCTACGTGAGACCTTTGTCACAGTTCTCCCCCATTTTATGACCTTCCTTGCCGCCGTTAAGCGAACCGCGGCAGTTGTTAAGTAACACGCTGTTCAGTGAATCTGGCTTCCCCATCGACCTTGCTCATCAGAAAGTCACAAAATCGCATCACCCTGGGGACACTACAACCGTCATAAATATGAGTCATTCTGAATTTTGACGCCTGTGGAGATGCTGCAACGGTCGTTAAGTGTGAAAACTGGCCGTAAATCAATTTTTTTTCAGTGCCGTTGTTATATCTTTGGTTGCTTAAGGAATTGTTGTAAGTCAAGAACTACCTGTGCCTTCGATAACCTTTTAGGGCACTATTGGCGTACCTTTGGCGTTCTCGCGTGCCGGAAGCGGCATGCGAAACCATCCCGTGGCGAATATGCGACCTTGCTGGCTCCTCTTCAGCATTCCTGCGTCTGGGAACGTGCGCTGGTCAGCTGGCTGTCGCACGCGCAGGATGGTGAACCCCGGAAGAGCCAGAGTCCATCGCGCATGCACAAGCTGGTACCCAAATGCCCAATGAACAGTTGGACTTCACGCATTCATACGATGGCAACCCGGAAGGTCGGGTGCCGGCCAGCGCATGCGCGATGGACCGCCATTCTTCCAGGGTCTGCTGCCCCCCGCACACGTGACGGCCAGCTGACCGGCACATGTTTAGGCACAGGAACACAGAAGAGGAGCCGGCAAGGACACGCATTTGCCACGGGATGGTTTTGCGTGCCGCTTCTGGCACGCGTGCCATAGGTTCGCCGACACTGGTTTGGATTCATATTCAAACTAAAGCAAAGACCTGCACAAACCCAGCCCAGTCCCACCACAAAGGTACCTCCTCCTTCTCCCGCCGGTGTTTGTGGAGGATTTTGGGGTCCGTGTGGAGACAATCTGGCAGTGCACCATTCCAAGGAGCAGCATGAGCCATGCCGGGCCGATGACTTCCGTCAGAGGTATGTTGTGTGGGCTTTGTATCGTGAAGAAGAGTATGATGGCAGCCACTGTTGGGAAGAAGAAGAAGAAGAAGAGGATACGAATGGAGAAGCCACTCGTCGTTTAACTAGAGAAAAGGGAGATCATTACAGATGGTCCTCGACTTACAACCTCATCAACAATTGTGACGTCTGGGTTATTATTATTATTATTACCCTGTCAAACTTCTTTTTTACACTGTAAGCCAGGGGTGTCAAACTCGATTTCATTGAGGGTTGCATCAGGGTTGCATTTGATCTCAGGAGGGGCGGTATGGTGGTGTGGGCAGCTCAACGTCACTTGTGTTGGGGGCGCCTGTGGTGGACCGAGCGCTCTGTCAGCAAAAACAGGCTCCTGAGCTCCATTTTCGGCTGCGATGGTTTCCTGCAACCCTCTGCCAGTAAAAACGGAGCTCGGAAGCCCACCTGTAGCATGCATGCGGCTTCCCCGAGCTCCATTTTCGTTGGTAGAAGGCTTCAGGAGGCGGTTGCTGTCAACGGACCCCAGGTGCAGTCAACGGACCCCAACGTTGCGGTCAACGGACTTCAGGTGCAATCAACGGACTTCAGGTGCAGTCAACGGACCCCAACATTGTGGTCAACGGACCCAGGTGCAGTCAACGGACCCCAACGTTGCGGTCAACGGACTTCAGGTGCAATCAACGGACTTCAGGTGCAGTCAACGGACCCCAGGTGCAGTCAACGGACCCCAACGTTGCGGTCAACGGACTTCAGGTGCAATCAACGGACTTCAGGTGCAGTCAACGGACCCCAACGTTGCGGTCAACGGACTTCAAGTGGGCTGTGCATGGCCCACCTGTGCTCCGTTTTTGCTGGCAGAGGCACCGCAGGCCAGTCCTTTGGTGTTTCCCGGGCGGCCCCGCGGGCCAGAATTAAGCACCCTGCAGGACGGATGTGGCCCCTGGGCCTCAACACCCCCGTTGTAGATGTTTCGTTATCAAATTAGGTCTTGAGTTTGACACCTGCTGATGTAAGCATTGTAAAAATGTACATTAACTTATTACACTTTAAAGGTAACATATATATATGAAATATATTAGAGTCGGTCTTCGACTCAACGGCCACAATTGAGCCTAGAATTTTTGTCAATAAGCGAGACATTTGTTCGGTGGGTATCACTCCAAGTTACGACTTTTCTTGCCGCATTTGCTAAGTGAATCGCTGCGGTCGTTAAATTAGCAACCCGGTTGTGAAGTGAATCGGGTGTCCGTCCCCCCCCCCCCAACTTTGCTTGTCAGGAGGTCGCAAAAAGGGAATCGCGTGACCTCCGGAACATTGCGACCGTCACAAATGCGAGTCAGATGTCAAAGCATCCGAATGTAAATCACGTGACCGTGAGGGATGCTGCAACGGTCGTAAGTATGAAAAATGTAGGTCCTAAGTCACTTTTTTCAGTCCCATTGTAACTTTGAACAGTCATTTAAGTGAACTGTTGTAAGTTGAGGACTACTGGTATTTTAATGTTATGGACAATTGTTTTTTCAAAGACTAGAAATGCAAAATAGCGCTTATTTTTTTAAACCCAGGTATCGCAGTGTTGTTTTTATAAACCCAGGACACGGTGGCTCAGTGGCTAAGACGCTGAGCTTGTCGATCAAAAGGTCGGCGGTTCAGCGGTTCGAGTCCCTAGTGCGGCATAACAGGGTGAGCTCCCGTTCCTTGTCTCAGCTTCTGGCAATCTAGCCGTTCGAAAGCACGTAAAAAATGCAAGTGGAAAAATAGGGACCACCTTTGGTGGGAAGGGAACAGCGTTCCGTGTGCCTTTGGCATTGAGTCATGTTGGCCACATGACCACGGAGACGTCTTCGGACAGCGCTGGCTCTTCGGCTTTGAAACGGAGATGAGCACTGCCCCCTAGAGTCGGGAACGACTAGCACATATGTGCGAGGGGAACCTTTACCTTTATTTTATGTCTTAGACAAAAGTTCTCATCCAGACGTACCTTGAAGAAGATAAAGGAAAAGAAGCCACGAAAATATAACTTTGGATGTCACTTGTAGCCACCAGTTGAAGAAGAATGGAAAGAAAACGACTCTAACAATTCCTTTTCGAGTCAGGGAGGTCCAAGGACTTTCTGGTTTTGCTTTTGCAAAGGCCGACCCTAAAGAGAAGCAAAATCAATGAAGCGGTTACGCAGAAACATGTTTTTTAAATTAAAAAAAAAACATTTTTTAAATAAATATATTTATAAGTACGAGTAGTCCTCGACTTACGACCACAACGGAGGCCAACATTTTTGTTGCTAAAGGGAAATGATGGTTAAGTGAATGTTGCCCCCTTTTATGACCTTTCGTGCCACAGCGGATAAGTGAATCACTGTGGTTGTTAAGTGAGTCATACGGTCGTTAAGTAAATCTGGCTTCCCCCACTGACTTTGCTTCTCAGAAGATCGTGAAAGGGGATCATGTGGCCCCGTCTTAAAAAAAGAGTCGGTTGCCAAGCAGCCAAATTTTGATCACGTGACAATGGGGGATACTGCAATGGTCATAAGGGTGAAAAATGGTCATAAGTCACTTTCTTCAGGGTCGCTGCAACTCTGAATGGTCACTAAATGAACTGTTGTAAGTCCAGGACTATCTGTATAATGTAATGTAATACAATATAATACAATATAAATACGATAACATAATATTCACACTGAATGTTATATATTATGAGATCACATTGCCCAATTATGAATCGTTCCTTTGTTTTGAGAACAGCTCATGTCTTGGCTGACACCTGCAGGAGTGTCCTTGGCTCTCATGGCTGAAGTCTGAAGCCTCCGCATTCCTTCTCACCTCCCACCTCTCCCCAGTTCTTTTGGCAAGTTGAAAAGCGATAAGATGCAGAGAAGCATAAGTGGTTTTAATCTTGACAATGGGTATGCTGGGCTGATATTTAGGTAGTAGCTCGGGATTATTGAAAATCTACAGAAGAGCAGGCAGAACCGGATGGCGGGGTTAAGTGAGTCATCAGCCTAGAATCATTATGTTTCCACAAGTGTCTAAATCCAACTCCCTTGAATTCCGTTGACCCTTATCTAGCACCAATTTAGCGTTGACCGTTAGTTCACTAGATTCTCGTGGATGGGCTTGAGCGTTAACTCTTTCGGAATTGCAGTTTAACTCATGATCCTGATTCCTTTGCCCCTGATCAAAATCCCTCCCCAATAGGGAGTTTCACCCCATGAAGAAAATCTGCCCGCTAAAGAACATTACAAATGTTAAAACGAAGCAAATATCTATGGAATAAAGTTATGTCTCCAGTGAAGGGGACCAAGTCTTACCTCTTACAAGATCCACGTCAATGAGATCAGGCTTCACGTGCCCAGTTTTCTTTGGCTTGTTTCTCAAACCCTGCAAGAGGCAAAAAATACGATATTCACTACACTGAAAGCTGAACACGGGTCACTTCTGGGGCGATCTGAAATCTATCTGATGAGAGGCCGCGCGGTGTAAAATGATTCGGATCTGTGTAGAGCCACACGTTAGGAAACTTAACATCCTGATTAGATTTTTTGTTTTAGTTTATTATTTGGACAAATAACTCAAGGCAATGAAGATAACAGTTAAGAGAAAATATAATTGTCAACTCGCAATGCAACCCTGGCCTGCTCTCAAGTTGCCATAGGCCGGGGGGTGGGGGTGGGGGGGATGGGAAACCGGCGAAATGGCACAGCAGCCAAAGATAAATGCACATTCCACGCTTTTCTCTCTCAAGGCTGTTTCCCAGGGTTACCTACAGCAGCCAAAGGGGGAGTGACCTCTACAACCCGCGAAATTGCTCTGTTGGCGAATATGATCGATGACACACCCTGGGGGGGGGGAACAGGGTCATAATTGGAGCGTAAATTACATAGGATCAGAGCTGGCTTCACTTGGGAATGTGCCCAACATGAAGCTCCTAATAAATAACTGGATTTCTTTTGAAGCTTGGCTCGAGGCTCAATGATTTCATTAGGGCATCCCTTGGAACCCTGACAATAATCACATTAGAATGTTATGATATCTGACTAATGTAATGTCTTTTAGTTCAAGGTACCGCAGTGACCAAATAAGCTAATATAGGAAACTTAACTTCCCACCAGATCTCCAAGTGCCCAAACTGTCAGGTTCCAGACAGGCGCTTGGAAAGAAGACAAACCAGGTTCCTGGGCGTAGCAATCTTTATCCAGCGCTCCGGCACGTTCCAACCATCAATCATGGTGAAGAAAATAGTCAGCGCTATCGCGCAGTGCTCCCCACACCTTTTTAATGTCTCCCGCGCTCCACCTGTGACTCCACCCACCCCAGCCGCGCCCCCAACACGCTTTCGACCTGTAACTCAGACAACACCCCGCTCCTTAATCCAGGCTGGCCGGCTAGTTCCTTAGACAAGTCGAGACTCAGCAAAGTCTACGCCGCTTGGCTCTGTCGGCTGTTTACTGACCCCACCTCCCAGTTGTGCTACGGGGACGCCAGTATCGGCTTCCGAGAACATGGTTGTGGCCTCAGCAGCGGAGAGAGCTTCATGCCGTGTCTGGTATGGCGACAGCAGCACCAGTGCTGGCGTGGCCCGGATGAATCCACAATCGGCGTTGGACCCATATGTTAGTCTCCTGGCCCCGCCTGAATGACAACCCCGAGCATCATCGCGTCGGGGCTGACACGAACCCTTCAAAATATTGAGGGAGATCCTCAATCTCCCCTAATATTACGGTGAGGCCCCCATTCTCACTCATTCCCCTCCCCCCCAAAAAAATTCAATTAGATGTTTGTTTCCCCCTGAAATATGATTCCAAATAACTGAAATATGATTTCTGTTGGAGAAGGAATGGCAGAACCTGGGGGCGGAGTCAAAAGAAGAACCGCTACGTAGCCATAACTGAATCAAGTCCAATCTCCCTTAATTTCCATTGAACCCTTATCTAACTCCAAGCTGGTGCTAACCTTTAGCTGCGAAGATTCTTCTGCAGAGACATGGGTAGCAATAAATCAGTTTAATTGGACCGTCAAGTGTGGAGCTGATCTTTCCCGCTTAACATTTTAATCTTGGTTTTATTTTGTTATGACTCCTCTTTTGTAATCAGTTCAATTCCTTAGGTTTCTTCATGATGCAATAAAACATTTATACCGTAGAAAAATTCAATGGCTTCACTCGCTGTTAAGTTGCTCTTTCTAACTTGACTATAACTTGTTGCTGGCAATCCTTATGATTTATATTGATATATTGATCATCAATTGTGTTGTAAATGTTGTACCTTGATGAACGTATCTTTTCTTTTATGTACACTGAGAGCATATGCACCAAGACCAATAAAATTCTATTCTATTCTATTCTATTCTATTCTATTCTAAAATTCATGATTGCAACGTCTCCAAAGATTCATTTCAACTAAGAAAATGTCCCTCTTAACACAGGCTTACTTTTTGCATATTTTCTATCAAGGTTATTTTTATCATCAAGCATTCTTATTTTTCACGCTACGAATTATTCTGCACTGGAGTATTTCAGAGAACTTTTAACCTAATCAATGAATTCACAAAAATTATAAAAGTTCACCTTTGGAAATAACATGTTTTCCCCCTATCTATCTAGAATAATTGACTTGCTGTTCTCCCCTGCTATCTCTTGCCAGCATATCAATTATTTGGTGCCTCTTAATATCAATATCAATCTTCCCATGTCTTACCTCAAACCATTACAAGGCAGGTTATTTTTAAAGTCTTGTTGCATTAATTACTAACCTCAAGTCTTCACCTATTGCCCACACTTCTAGCTAATAAAAAATTCTCTTACTGCATGGCAAATGGAAAACTTCATTATTGTATTCCTTCCCCTTAGCACTCACAAATGTGTTCCATTAATGTATTCCCATTACGTTGGTCATTATGGGGGCAAAGATCTGGTTACTAAAATAATACACGCTTTCAATTATGTTTAAAAGGATATTGTTGGAAAAGTTACACATTGCTTGGCCTTCTCTTTTCTGTAACCACTTTTCAGTTCGGGCCTATCTTACTATTAAAAACAGACTGAAATAATTTACTATCATCATCGTTTAACGACCCCATAATCTCTTGCGGGGTGGAGTTTGGGCAACTGAATGGAGCCAGCAGACTGTTTACTGGCCGGATGCCCTTCTTTGTCGCCAATGCGGAGTTTTGTTTCAGCAGATATAGTCTCTCTCTTTTTTTTTTTTTATTCAAAAAGTTTTACAAAAAAAATTTTCCCCCCCTTTCCCCCCAACCCCTCTCCCTTCACAAACCCCCTCCCCCCTCCCCCTCTGACTTCCCGGAACAAGCACAAGGTATAGTTAAAAATAAAACAAACATACTAAAAAAAAAAATTTTTCCCCAAAACTATTATACCAATTTTCCCTCTCTAGCTCTGACTTCCTCCTTACATAACCAAAATCCTTCAAAAAATTAACAATAAACAGTAATAAAATATATAGATCAATAGAACAAATTAATCCTAAAGTATTTAAAACCAGCTAAAGCATAAAAATCCAATCCAATCCAATTCAGAGAATATCTCCCTTATAGCTTCTATAACCATATAATTTTCCCCCCAAGTCTTTCTTACATAAGATCTTTCAAGAATATTCTAATTAAAATTTTGATGAGACAAAAGTATCATCCTTGAAAGAATTTTTTTTTTTTTTAAATATTAACAGAAAAAGATATTAGCGTTCCTGAAAGGCAATACGTGAGAAAGATCTGGAAGAAATGGGTTGATTATATGTTTTATAACTATCATAAAAGACTAGATATTTGGATTTATACTGGATTTTGACGAGGAAGGACTAATGTTGAATAGATATTGTAATTTCCCTGTATTGAAATTTTATAATCTGTTGTATTGAATTTTAATCAGCAGATATAGTCTCATTGTGCCCAGAGAGAGAAATATCTGCCTCTACCTAGGATCGAACTCACAGCCTCCTGATTGTGACGCCTGAACTCTACCTCTAGGCTATCCCACCTCTCCTAATAATTGAAATAATTTACTATATTCACTGTGAAACAGCAGAATCCACAAAGGTGCAAAATACTGTAAGTCCATCTCAATTGTGGTCGTATCTGCAGTATTATCGAAGATTCCCAATCACCAATGGAGAATTGTACCGATTTTTTCCGTGTCAAAAATGCACTGCAAAAGACAAGTTAAAACACTTGGCATTTTCATTTCCTGGCTCTGTTTTATTTAGGGCTCTTTTTTTTTTCTTTTCCATTTTGGAAAACATGAACAGAGGAATCGTGGTTTAGCTATATCTATTTTTAGAGGGCGACATTCATCCTTCTTGGGTTAACTAAAGTTTAAACAGATTAATAGAATATTCAGCACAAGCAACACACTGAATAATTTAACTTACGGACCGGTTGCCACAAAATGCTGCAGCTTTCATGTCTGGGGAATTATCTTCTTGATTACTTAAACGCAAAATCCAGATGCATCCATGTTCTGGTACAATAAAGAAAAATCTCATTTCTCCCCCCCCCTTTTATTTTAGAGTTAAAACTTACATGAGAGAGAGAAAGAGAGAGATATCTTAATAATAATAATAATAATAATAGAGTTGGAAGGGACCTTGGAGGTCTTCTAGTCCAACCCCTTGCTTAAGCAGGAAACCCTACACCACTTCAGACAAACGGTTATCCAACATCTTCTTTGAAACTTCCAGTGTTGGAGAATTCACAACTTCTGGAGGCAAGTTGTTCCACTGATTAATTGTTCTCACTGTCAGGAAATTTCTCCTTAGTTCTAAGTTGCTTCTCTCCTTGATTAGTTTCCACCCATTGCTTCTTGTCCTGCCCTCAGGTGTTTTGGAGAATAGCTTGACTCCCTCTTCTTTGGGGCAGCCCCTGAGATATTGGGACACTGCTATCATGTCTTTCCTAGTCCTTCTCTTCATTAAACTAGACATATCCAGTTCCTGCAACCGTTCTTCATATGTTTTAGCCTCCAGTCCCCTAATACTCTTTGTTGCTCTTCTCTGCACTCTTTCTAGAGTCTCCACATCTTTTTTACATCGTGGCGACCAAAACTGGATGCAATATTCCAAGTGTGGCCTTCCCAAGGTTGACTCAGCCTTCCATCCTTCCAAGGTGGGTAAAATGAGGAGCCAAATTGTTGGGGGCAAGATGCTGACACTGTGAAACCCCTTAGAGAGGGCTGCAAAGCACTTTAAAGCGGTATATAAGTCTAAGCGCTATTGCTATGTATAGGAGATGACCAGGCCGAGCCCAAGGTGGGACGAAACTTCAGTTTTGAGTCTCTACACCCCCTACGTCCAGTCTCTTGTCTCATGCCAATCCTCCTTGAGCATTAGTAGTTCAAATTATTGTGTATTGCTGTTGTTGTTCAGTCACTAAGTCACATCTGGCTCTTTGCGACCCCCATGGACCGCAACATGCCAGGTCCCCTTCTCCTTGGAGTTTGCTCAAATTCATGTCTGTGGCATCATTACACTATCGGAATATCTCATTTTCTGCCAGCCCCTTCTCCCTTCAGCCTTCCATCTTTCTCAACATCTGGGTTTTTTCCTCTCTGATGAGGAAATTTGAGATATTATTGCGTGCAGGTGGAATGAAATAAACTTATAGTGTTTTTGAACTCTATCCTGCCTCCTGATTTCTTGTCCCTGACAGCATGCAGATAAAAGCCACAAACAACCAAAGAAGAACAGGCAGATGCAAGTATTAAGGAATTGCTTGCCAGGAGTAACCAATGAGGGGAAGGTAACAGGTTACAAGGTGGCTCTGGTGGCTCAGACTGCTAAGACAGTCTGTTATTAACAGCAGCTGCTTGCAATTACTGCAGGTTCAAGTCCCACCTGGCCCAAGGTTGACTCAGCCTTCCATCCTTTATAAGGTAGGTAAAATGAGGACCCAGATTGTTGGGGGGGCAATAAGTTGACTTTGTATATAATATACAAATGGATGAAGACTATTGCCTGACATAGTGTAAGCCGCCCTGAGTCTTCGGAGAAGGGCGGGATATAAATGCAAATAAAAAATAAAAATAAAAACAAAAAAAATATCGTGTTTTCCCAAAAATAAGACCAGGTCTTACATTAATTTTTGCTCCAAAAGATACATTAGGACAGTGTCAGCGAATCTATGGCACGCATGCCGGAAAGGACACGCAAAACCATCCCACGGCGAATGCGCAGCCTTGCGGCTCCTCTTCTCCGTTCCTGTGCCTAAACACGCGCTGTTCAGCTGGCTGTCGTGCACGCGGGGGCAGCGGGCCCTGGAGGAGCGGCGATCCATCGTGCATGCGCACTCTGGCACCCGACCTTCCAAGTTGCCGTCGCACGCATGCGCGAAGGCCAGCTGTTCATCGGGTGTTTGGGTGCTGGCTTGTGCATGCGCGATGGACCACCGCTCTTCCGGGGTCCGCGCCCCAGCTAGCTGACTGGCGCACGTTTGGGCACAGGAACGCGGAAGATGAACCGGCGAGGCCCTGCGTTCGCCACAGGATGGTTTCATGTGTTGCTTCCGGCATGCGTGCCGGCACGCAAAAACACCAAAGGTTCGCCGACATTGCATTAGGGCTTATTTTCTGGTTAGGTCTTATTTTTGGAGAAATACAATACTAAATGCATCCATCTGGCTGACAATCTTAACTGGGGCTTATTTGGGGTGGGGAGGGTTTATATTATGAACATCCTGAAAAAAATCATGCTAGGACTTATTTTCCGGTTGGATCTCATTTTCGAGGAAACAGGGTATATCCGACCCTTTATCTCAGTGTCTTCTGAAACAAGCCATTAAGCTTCCAAAGAGTCTTCTCATCCCACTCAAATCAGTACCCTAAACCGTTTTTTTAAAAAAAAAAAATAGCAATCAGGGAGTATCCACGGGGTGTGGTCAAAAAATTCAAGATGACAGCCGCGATGGTGTGAACAACGCTCCACCCCTTTTTTTAGATGCACCAAAACTTTCTTTTTACGGCCCTGTGATCCCTTAATGTGGGGTAGAGTTGGGGCAACTGGATGGGGCTGAGCATTTACTAGCCAGATGCCCTTCCTGACACCTACATGGGGTTCACAGCAGACATTTTCTCTTTGCGCCTTAGGAGAGAAATATCTGCCTCTACCTAGGATTGAACTCTCAACCTTTCGAGTTAGAGGTGAGCATCTTCACCTCTAGGTCACCATGCCGCTCATGAACCACATGCCGACAAAGAAACAGATGGGGGTTCAATCACACTGTGGTGGGGTTGCCAATTTGACTTTTTTTTCCCCACCATACTTTGCAAACTTTCTAGGGGGCTCCAAATTTCTAAGACTGGACTCAAAATCGTTGCATTTCCCCCAATTCCATTTTAAAAAAATGAGACTGTGAAATTTGACATTGGCCAAATGTTGAAACAAGGGATCCTTTCACAGAGCTGGGCTATACAGCTATAGGCCGTTGTTGATTTGGGAGCACAACCGTTTTGCTAATTTCGATGCGTGAAATGATTAGCTCACAAACCGGTAAACGACAGAGAAGGAACGCGATACACACTCACATTCCCAAGCAGCCGAATAGACTTCCCTCGGGCTATCTTTGAAGCTGAGAAGTCTAGAGAGGCTTATTTCACACCAACACACCAACAAAAGAAGCAAACATTCGCGTTCTCAAAACAGAAAAGCTGGATTAGGAAGTCAGCGTAGATCTTGGTGTGAAGAAGGAGGTATTTTATGTCTAACCAAGGTGGGAAAAGGCAGGAATTATTATTATTATTTTTTCCAAAGACGCTGGAAAGGACGGACTTTTGAAATTGCATGGGCTGGTGGGCTGATTTGAAACAGCTGATAAAACTGGTAAAATTAAGAAGGAAAAGAAGCAAATCGTATGTTCCCCTTCCTGACCTTACCTTCTGAATCCAAAGGAGAAAAATGAGGCCCAAATTCTTGAGATGCCTCCAAACAACATCTACGGTGGTTATAAACAATGGGCAGATTTCATATAGGAGAAGTTATTAAAGCTGTAATAATTTTAGTTAAAAGCAGAAATGGTTTGTTTGTTTTTAAATGACTATAATCAGAAATTTGTTCAACCAGGAGAACGATCTACGAACAAACATAGAGGAAAGGAGAACATTTTCTGAAGGCTAACAAGGGTCTTTGGACCAGCAAAGCACTAAAAGAGATCAAGGAAACAGCAAAAGATTCTGGATATGGCTGTCACAATGAAGATCTTGCTACTGAAAAATAAGAGGAATGGTCTAAGTAAAAGATAAAGGTTCCCCTCGCACATATGTGCTAGTCGTTCCCAACTCTAGGGGGTGGTGCTCTTCTCCGTTTCAAAGCCGAAGAGCCAGCGCTGTCCGAAGACGTCTCCGTGGTCATGTGGCAGGCATGACTCAACACCAAAGGCGCACGGAACGCTGTTCCCTTCCCACCAAAGGTGGTCCCTATTTTTTCTACTTGCATTTTTTACGTGCTTTCGAACTGCTAGGTTGGCAGAAGCTGGGACAAGTCACAGGAGCTCATCCCCATTACGGTGATCTAACCATTACATGTAACCGTTACGGTTATGGTCTAAATAGGAAGACCCCAAATTAACGTGTTTGAGCCAAAACAACGCACAGAACATAGGTGGGAGCAGAAGCGGACTAAGCAAGATCATTGGGAAGTTTATTCTGTGGGGTGCTTGGTGCTCTCTGAGCTTGGTGGTTTTTTGTGAAAATGTTTCATTACCAAACTAGGTAACATCATCCATGGTAGAAGGGAGAAGAGGGGGGGGGGGAGAGTTGACAGGGTGAGTGTAGATTCAGGCACCTTGGAAAATGTATAAATACTGAAAATATAACTAACGGTATAACCCTATGCTTTAAGTTTATTCAGATGTTTAACAAGACCTATTCAGATAAATTAAATTGCACTAAATAATAATAATAATAATAATAATTATTATTATCATCATCATCATCATCATTATTTTTGGAAGCAAGGGATCGTTAAATATTCAAACGTTTTGCTTGTAGCTCACCGGATACTAAACGGATTTTGTTAGTGAGGCTTGGATGCGAAAACCGTTAATCTACAAAAGCCGCTTGCTTAATACACATTTCAGCCATCATGGCATACTTACCAATTTAATAAACTGTTCAAAAGAATAACAGGATGAAAAGTGAACTGGAACTATACAAACACAACCAGAAGACAATAAACTAAAACTGACAAAAAGTCACAAGAGAGCGCAGGATGAAATGACAAGCAGTTTTAATTAAAATTAACTAAACATTAACTAAACAGAGTAGGATATATATATATATATATATATATATATATATATATATATTTGGTCAGTGTTTAGATTTCTCAAAGAGAGAGAAATGTAAACTCCGACTTTAGGAGCTTCTTTAGAGGATACCCACAGCAGCAAATTGTGGTGCGGTTTACACCCATTTTATAGCCAGGTGGACATAAAACAGATATAGTTGTCCCGATCCTATAACTTCCCCTTCCCTTCCTGATTCTTGTGCTAATCTTTCATTTCAGCAGGAGAAAAAAACTGATTTAGAGTAGAATAGAATAACAGAGTTGGGAGGGACCTTGGAGGTCTTCTAGTCCAACCCCCTGCTTAGGCAGGAAACCCTATCCCATTTCAGACAAGTGGGTTGTCCAATCTCTTCTTTAAAACTTCCAGTGTCGGAGGGCTTACAACTTCTGGAGGCAAGTTGTTCCACTGATTAATTGTTCTAACTTTAAACTGATCTAAAACTACTAAAAATATTGCAGATCTGTTAAGAATTAGCATGTTAAATCCTACAAAATGTGTGAGAGAAAAGTGTTTTTTTTTTCAAAATAATTTTCTGCGGGTCACGTTCAGAAGTTTATAGAACTTCCTCAATAAGTTAATAAAGGAAGCTGCTCAAAACTTATTATCCATCTGCAAATATGTCCATAAAATGCATTATTTGAAAAGGGAGTTCTAAATATGTTACTGGAACTTGAAAAAGTTTATTGTGATCATTATCCAGAACAGGAAAATCAGTATGCAAATATCTAAAACTGAACTGACAATATCAAACGTATTATTGGTTGTACGTAAGCTTATTAGAGAACAGTTAAACAGGGCTAATAATACTCAACGCTAAACATCATTGTAAAGATTAGAAGTTTCTGCTTAAAAACTCTGGGTTTTTTAACCGATGTAAAACCAATGTATTAAGGAATGTATTGCTATAAAAAAAACTTATTGAAGTCTGAAAATTTACCTTGATTTCTCTTTGTTCAACAGATTTTTCCCATATTTGTTGATCATAAGCCCCAATCTATAAAGGAAAAACAAGGATTTCATTAAAACATGGCATGGCAAAAATACTGAATCATTGCAGAATGCAAATTTGGCACGACATCCAAAACAGCGCACCTGTGCACATATAAGGTAAAGGTAAAGGTTCCCCTTGCACATACGTGCTAGTCGTTCCTGACTCTAGGGGGCGGTGCTCATCTCTGTTTCAAAGCCGAAGAACCAGCGCTGTCCGAAGACGTCTCCGTGGTCATGTGGCCGGCATGACTCAACGCCAAAGGGGCACGGAACGCTGTTACCTTCCCACCAAAGGTGGTCCCTGTTTTTCTACTTGCATTTTTTACCTGCTTTCGAACTGCTAGGTTGGCAGAAGCTGGGACAAGTCACGGGAGCTCACCCCGTTACGCGGCGCTAGGGACTCGAACCGCTGAACTGCCGACCTTTCGATCGATAAGCTCAGCGTCTTACCCACTAAGCACATATACATACATATTAGATAGACGGGTGAGGGGGGAGAAAGCTGCAAAAATCAAAGAGATGAACCATCTTAAAATACATTTGATTAATCTAAATCTGCCTTTTAAACATTAAAAAAAAAAGGTTTCGCAACTTCAAACAAAAGCACTGCCCGTATTACAGTTGTTTACACAGAACAGCTGATAATAAATCACATTTATCTGTTTTAACAGCATGGCTATGACTTCTAGCTAAGTGTGTTGCAAATCATAACGAGTTATACAATGCCTTTTCTGCCTTTTCTGCACTGTTCCAATAGGTGGCAGCACCCAGCTGATGTTACCGGGCTTCGGAGTTAACGGTGCTAGAGAGGGAAAATTTCTTACGCTAAACTCGGAAGTCGAGAATAGCATTTCTCGACGGACCTTCTACGTTTGCAAAAACTGCTTCTACGTTTGCAAAAACTGAATCGTGCCACAGTTCGAGAAATCCTATTATTATCGCAAAGTCCTACTACTTGACATTAGAAGATTGCTAAGTTCAAGAGACTGCATTCCAAGGAGTGGCGTGGTTAGGCATCTTAAAAGACCCCAGTGCTGTTTCTTGAGAAAAATTTATCTGTAATGCAATTGCTAGGAGTCGAAAGCAACTTGATGGAACATAATCCATCAATCGAATTCAACGAATTGCTTTACAATAAGTAGAGATCGGGCGGTACACCCCGAATATAGTACTTTTAGTAATTCTGGGATAAATGAGGTAAACAGCTAAGCTTTGCTCCTACTAAGATAGTCCTTAGAATAAAAACAATGTGATATGTTTTACTGTGCAATAGGATCGGTCTATCATTTCTCCCTCTCCCTCCCTCCCTCCCTCCATCTACTGCATCCATCTATCCATCATATCTATCTCTGTCTCTCTCTCTACCTACCTACCCATCCATCTCTCTAGCTGTCTACATCTCTCTCTCTCTCTCTCTCTCCATCTATCTAATCTCTCTCTCTCTCTCTCTCTCTCTATATATATATATATATACATATATATACACATACACAGGTATATCTAATCTATATCTGTATATCTATCTCTACATCTATCTATCTAATCTCTCTCTCTAATCTATCTATAGCTATCTCTGTCTCTATCTACCTATCCATCCATCATCTCTCTAGCAGTCTATGTCTACATCTCTCTCTCTGTCTCTATCTATCATATCTATCTATCTATCTATCTATCTATCTATCTGTCTGTCTGTCTGTCTGTCTGTCTACCTATCCATCCATCATCTCTATCTGTCTGTCTCTGTCTATATTTCTATCATCTATCTATCTATCTATCTATCCATCTATCTAATCTTTATCTATCTCTATATCTACCTACCTACCCACCCACTCATCATCTCTCTGTCTATCTCTGTATCTGTCTCTCTGTATCTATTGATCTTTTTTCTTTTTTTCTTTCTTTCTTTCTTTCTTTCTTTTTCTTTCTTTCTTTCTTTCTTTCTTTCTTTCTTATTTCTCTACCTCATCTTTCTATCTTTCTAATAGCTCTCGCTCTCTCTCTTTCTCTTTCTCTCTCTCTCTACCTACCCACCCACTCACCCACCCACCCATCCAGCTACCTTGTAAAATAAATAGCTGATTAATGTGCTAAAATCCATAACTTAGAGTCATTAATAAAAAAAATGTATTTCATGCTCTATATTCAAGCAGGAATAAATATATATATATATATATAAATAGAAGACAGTTTACATTTCTGTAAACTGTTATACTTCCAGGAACCCAAATCTTTCTCAGGACCAGCTCAAGGATTGTTCTATATCAGGGGTCTCCAACCTTGGTCCCTTTAAGACTTGTGGACTTCAACTCCCAGAGTCCCTCAGCCAGCAAAGCTGGCTGAGGAACTCTGGGAGTTGAAGTCCACAAGTCTTAAAGGGACCAAGGTTGGAGACCCCTGTTCTAGATAATAGTTCAAGATTGTGTTGGATAATAATTTGTTCTTTTTGAAAAAGTTTTAATTTTTTTCCCCATAAACATATCTTAACTGTTCGGTTTCTTATCTAACATATATATTTTCTTCCTTTTTTTTTTATTTGCATTTATATCCCGCCCTTTTCCGAAGACTCAGGGCGGCTTACACTATGTTAGCAATAGTCTTCATTCTATTTGTATATTTATATACAAAGTCAACTTATTGTCCCCAACAATCTGGGTCCTCATTTTACCTACCTTATAAAGGATGGAAGGCTGAGTCAACCTTGGGCCTGGTGGGACTTGAACCTGCAGTAATTGCAGGCAGCTGCTGTTAATAACAGACTGCATTTTAACTTTCACACTAATACAATCTTCATCCTAAACAATTTAAGTATATTCGGGGTTGCTCTTCTACCACTTCATCTCCCTTGTTTTACAACAATCCTTCTTCTGATAATAATTTAGTCTAATCGTTACACAGCTGGGCGTTATAGGCGCTCCTAAATAAAACAATTGCAGGTGTGTTCGATAATGCATGAAAGGCAGTTCTGACTCTCTTGTTTGCTGACTTCAATACAGTAAAAACTAAAAACTTCACCACCGTTTCAGAGGCACTTCAAGCATTAGGAAATTATTTACATGCCGTGCTGAAGAAACAGACCACGAGTTCTCATTCTACAATTGTTATCTTTTTGAGAAAGAAAGGAGAATAGAAACTTGTGGTTTACCACACAGTCTGAAAATGAACATTATATTTCAGCGTAGTGCTACTGAATTTAGTCATTTCATAAAACTTGATTAACAGACTGAAGGTTCTACAGGTAGTACAATTTACACGGCATGTTCTACATGTTGTCCTTTCTTTTAAAACCAAGTGATTCTGCTGTATGTCTTTTTTTTTTAATTATTAAAGCATTTGTCTTCCTTTTCTGTTAAATCTTCTTTTCAAGGTTTTTTTGTTGGTTTTTTTTTGCCTTTTCACTCCAATAGGGAACAGATGTCGGGTGTCATAAGAGATGGAACAAAAATTCTGCCTGTGGTAAACTACAAGGAGATGGATCCTGTATGAACTCTGAGTTCTGCACAGACAATTATCTGTTCAAAAAGTTTTTATTAGTCAAAAAAGGTTTATACAAATACATATCAGGTATGGTAAATTTTCATTTTTCTTATCTAAAATAAGAATTTTACTCAAATTTTTTAACACATACAACAGCCATAAGGCAAGCAGGTGACACGAAGTAGCAAAGTTTGCAAATTTTAAATACGTAATAAAGAAGAGTCAAGAATAAACAGAATATCGTACAAAAGAGAATAAGGAAAACCAACACAATCCCAAATATCTTTATCACTTCCTAGTTTTGGATCTCAGAACTCTGGGTTCAGCCTGACCCAACTCCAGGGCCGCAACAGCGGCAGCCGCTTCAGCCCCATGATCTATAACCTCCTTCTTCAATTCCTGGGTCATCTGATTCCAGGAAGGCTTTGTGTTCCTCCACATAGGCCGTAGCCTCCATAATTGTACTGATTTTTTTCGTAATGCCCTCCCGGAAAATCATCAATCCCTCTGGCATCAGCCATCTGAAGCCCACTCCCTTCTGGTACAATTTGCTTGACAAAAAATAATATTTCTTTCTTTTTTCACGTACCTGTCTGGGAATCTGCCTCAGAATGGCTATCTCCCTGCCCCTGTAAATCAGTGCCCCACTCCTATGTTTTCTAAGAATTTCATCTCGTCTCTCTTCTCACAAATTTGACATGAACCTCTCTGGGAACTGCATGCGTGCGTGCATATTGCGAATTAACTCTATAAACTCGATCCACATCCCAATTCATGAAATCAACACCTCTCCCAAGAAATTCTCCCAACAATTTAGTCACAACATCTCTCAAGTCTTCTTGGTCCACTTCTTCCAAATTTTGAAACCTAAGGAAATAAGACATTTTATCCATCTGTAGTCCAAGCACAGCATTGCCTGTCGTCTCCTCTCTTTCTGCACTGCCCGCATCTCACCCTCCAGACCTTCCACTTTCTGCTTGTTTTCTGCTGAGACTTGTTGAGTATCCTTTAAATCCTTTTGGATAGTCACAATTTCTGCTCTTATTTCCGTTTGGCCTCTTTGCAAATCATCCAGTTTCTTGTCCATATTGGATAACTTTTCCAGAATTCTCCATCTCTCCAGCAGTTGGTTTCTGACCTTTTGCCATTTGAAAAAAAAAAGAATCAAAATCCTCAGGCAAGCACAGTATCCTTGTAATTTCCTCCGGATCCACCAGGGGGCACTCACAGGAGCAACGAGTCCAGAGTACAGTTAGTCAACCAGGAAGCCGAAGGGAAGTGATGTCATCAAAATTCTCATAGTGAAGGCGGAAGCTGGACGCCACCACTGTTCCCCAGAAGGAGGGGGGGCCTCAAACCTTCCCTCCTAAATTTCTCCATCACCTCTTCTCTCCAGAGCTCCACAAAACCGGTAATCTTCTTATTTTAAGTTCTCCTCTCTCCAGAATAACTCGTGCTCCTTCCGACCGCAGGGGAGAAAAAACCCCCCCGCACTCCGGAGCAGTCCACTCACGTTTACCGATATTCCCTTCCCTTCTCCTCCTCAATTCTTCTCCGTTCCCTGTTCACCACCAGGCTGCTGCAGTTATAATTCTGCACAGACAATTAAATAATCTGTAACAGGGTTCACATGGAAAGATAATAAAATCTACTGGAAAAACTCCCTTTTCACAATCCTGTAATCCTTTAATTTGGGGTAGAGTCAGGGTGACTGGATGGAGCCGAGCGTTTACTGGCCGGATGCCCTTCCTGAGGCCTAAGTGGAGTTCACAGTAGATCTCTTCTCTTTGTGACCTGAAAGAGAAACATCCTGCTACCTAGGATTGAACTCTCAAACCTTCCAAGTGGGAAGCAAGTGTCTTCGCCACCAGACCACCATGCTGCTCATAACAACATCAACAACAACAAAATCTTTCCCTAGATTTTTTTTTTCAGTTCAGTAGTTTATTTTTAATAACAAAATCTACTGAACATGATAACAGAACTTCCTGGGAAAGGTCTGTGAGACACCACAAAAAAAATTTTTTAAAGAAACATACTAACATGAAGCCGAACAACATCAGGGAGTAAAGAAATAAGCCCAAACTGTGTGTGTATATGTGTGTGTGTGTGTATATGAAAGGCAGTTGCTTTCACAACAAACTATTTTGTGTTAAATTTACTGAGAAAGAAATAAAGGGAGACTAAAAGGTAAAGGTTCCCTTCGCACATACGTGGTAGTCATTCCCGACTCTAGGGGGCGGTGCTCATCTCCGTTTCAAAGCCGAAGAGCCAGCGCTGTCCGAAGACGTCTCCGTGGTCATGTGGCCGGCATGACTCAACGCCAAAGGCGCATGGAACACTGTTACCTTCCCACTAAAAGTGGTCCCTATTTTTCTACCTGCATTTTTTATGTGCTTTCGAACTGCTAGGTTGGCAGAAGCTGGGACAAGTCACGGGAGTTCACCCCGTTACGCGGCAGCACTAGGGATTCGAACCACTGAACTGCCGACCTTTCAATCAACAAGCTCAGCGTCTTACACACTAAGCCACCGCGTCCCTTATAAAGGGAGACTAGTATAAATCTATTTCAAGCTATTTAGCTCTCATCAGCTAACCATACCCTTCTGGGATTCGAACCTGGGCTTGCTTGCATATTAGGCAGATGTATTAAGCACTAAGCCACAGGTTCTCCTCTTTGTCAGCTGCACCAGGGGAAAGATTAAGTGGGTTTTTTTCCTATCGAAGCAACCTAGTCTACCCAAATATGGGAGGGAGCATACTGCCCAGGTTCGAATCCCAGAAGGGTATGGCTAGCTGATGAGAACTAAAGAGCTTGAAATAGATCTATACTACTCTCCCTTTTATTTCTTTGCCGGTAAATTGTGTGTGTGTGTATGTGTGTGTGTGTTGTAATTGAGATTTTCCTATTGTGCTCGACGTACGACCACAATTGAGCCCAAAATTTCCAATGCTAAGCAAATCATTTGTTAGGTGAATTTGGTCACATTCTATGGTCTTTGTGACACACTGTATGACTACAGTTGTTAAGTTAAGTGAATCTGTTTTTCCCCATCGACTTTGCTTATCCGAAGGTCGCAAAAGGGGATCACGTGACCCCAGGGACACGACAACCATCATGAACCAGTCGCCAAGCGCCTGAATTTTGATCACGTGACCACGACACCCAAATAGAATGAAAATACAGGGGTGAAAGCCGAAAACAACAACCTCTTGCATCAGACTTTTGACATCGGAAGGAAGAGAAACGGTGTAATTATCCAGTCATCGGACAATGGCCTTTTTATACTAAACCAAAAATTAGTTGTATCAGTCACCTATTGCTTAATCATTGGCTAATTCTATTCCTTCCACAGAATATTTATATATTTTTGATTTGCTGTTGTTGAGTCAAGAGCATGACGAGATGCACGGGAATATTCGTCAGCTCAAACCACCATGTGTTGTGACTGATGCAAATGGAATGCCACGATGAGTGTGCTTCTAAATTATTTCAGATGTGTTCCAGATGCGTTTTGGGGGGGGGGCAGAAACAGCTGGTTACCTGGAATGGGAATCACCTTTTTTTTCTCACGGATCTGGGGGCAGGCTCAAAGAGGGGACCTGCCAAGGGGAGCTCACCCTGTCCGCCAAACAGCAGAAACATGGTTCAGATCCATAAGATCTGATCTCCATTTCTGCAGCGATATGGAGACGTTCAGTTCCATACACAGGAGGGAGAGGAGGGAGGGAGGGAGGGAGGAGAGGAGAGGAGAGGAGAGGAGAGGAGAGGAGAGGAGAGAGGAGAGGAGAGAGAGAGGAGAGGAGAGAGAGGAGAGGAGAGAGAGAGAGAATAACACTGTTGGAGAGGAGAGGAGAGGAGAGAGAGAGGAGGAGAGGAGAGGAGAGAATAACATTGTAGGAGAGGAGAGGAGAGGAGAGGAGAGGAGAGGAGAGGAGAGGAGAGGAGAGGAGAGGAGAGGAGAGAATAACACTGTTGGAAGGGACCTTGGAGGTCTTCTAGTCCACCCGCTACTCAAGCCAGAGACCCTATACCATTCCAGACAACTGGCAGTCCAATCTCTTGGGAGAGGAGGGAAGGGAAGGGGAGGAGAGGGGAGAGGGGAGGAGTGTTGGAAGGGACTTTGAAGGTCTTCTAATCCACCCACTACTCAAGCCAGAGACCCTACACCAGTGATGGCTAACCTTTTTGCCGTCATGTGCTAAAAGCGGGAGGGCTGCGGGAGGTCGCGCGCGTGCCCACACCCATAATTCAATGCCCCCTGTGCCCAGGACCCCCCCCCAACCCCATGCAACCCTTCCCCCGGCACCTCATTTTGGGCCTAGCAGGCCTCCCTGAAGCCTCCGGAGGCTGGAAACGGCTCGTTTCCAGACTGCCGATAGGCCCAGTAGGCCCGTTTTTCGCTCTCCCCAGGCTCCAGAGGCCTTCTTGGAGCCTGGGGAGGGCGAAAACGGCCCCCCAGAGGCTGGAAACAGCCCGGTTCCCGACTTCTAAGGAAGGGACCTTGGAAGTAGTCCAACCCCCTGCTCATGCAGGAGACCCTAGTCCATTTCAGACAAGTGGCTGTGGAATCTCTTCTTAAAAACCTCCAGTGTTGGAGCACCTACAACTTCTGGAGGCAAGTCGTTCCATTAAGTTACTCTAGCTCTGGAACTCATTTAACCATCTATCCATTTAATTTTCTGCAGCCCTCCCAGAATACGTGAGGGATAGAGAGAGAACTAGCAAGTTCTCCCCACGGCCCTTGCGGGCATGCAGCATGCCTGAGGATGCGGGGGTGCACCCCTTTCCCCTCCCAGCAACCTTGAACGGAAACCGAACCGGGGGAGGACACAGCCTTGCCTAGCCTTGAACTGTGAGGGATGTTGTTGTATGACGGTTGGTTTAAGGAGGAGGAGGCAGGAAGTGGTCCGGACAGAAATAATAACAGTTCTTGAAAAAAGACAGAATGAATTTTATAACTTGTCTATTCTTCAACTTGATAAAAAAAAAACATGTGGAATTATTATATTACTCCGGGGTAGTGGAGTGAAGCGGTTTGGACAAAATTACCCACTTCTACTCGCAGGCAAACCTTTAAAAGGATGTAGCTAACAATCGGAATAGAGCTGGAAGGGACCTTGGAGGTCTTCTAGTCCAACCCCCTGCTCACGCAGGAGACCCTATATCAGTGATAGTTAACCTTTTTTGGCACCGAGTGCCGAAACTGGAACGTGCAAGTACCGGAGCGCCAGAGCCAGCAAGAAAGCAACTGGCCAGTGTGCTTGCACGCAGCGGCCAACTGCTCTTCCAAGTTCCATCGCATGCAGAACCCAGACGAGGGCAGCTGTCTGGTGCGCATACAGAACCCTGAAGAGCAGTTGGCGATGGCGCACCTGCCCATAGAGAGGGCTGTGTGTGCCACCTCTGGCACGCCTGCCACAGGTTCACCATCACGGCACCTATACAATTTGAGACAAGTGACCACTGTTGGAGCATTCACAATTTCTAGTGGAAAGCTGTTCCACTGGTTAATTGTCCTCACTATTAGGAAGTTTCTCCTTAATTCCAGGTTGCTTCTCTCTTTGATGAGTTCCAACTATTAATTTGCTGTCCTGCCTTCAGGTACTTTGGAAAATAAGTTGACTCCCCTCTTCTTTGTGGCAGCCCCTCAAATACTGGAATACGGCTATCATGTCACCCCTAGTCCTTCTGTTCTCTAGATTAGTCTTACCCCCATTCCTGCAACAGTTCTCGGTATATTTTAGTCTCCGGGCCTTTAATCGTCTTCGTTGCTCCTGGCCTCACTTTTTCCAAAGTCCCAACATCTTTTCTGCAATGTGGTGACCAAAACCCGAAGTTGTATTCCAGGTGTGGCCTTACTAAGGTTTTATCAAGCGGTGCTAATACTTCACGTCAGGGGTGATATTCATTTGCGTTCGCTACAAGTTCGCAAATGTGAGCGCACGAGAAAAGCATCAAAAACAGGATGTGATGCTGACCGGGCGGGTGGGCGGAGCCACCCGCAGCTGCCACTATGGGTTTGCCCGAACCGGAGAGAACCGGATAGTGAATACCACCACCGCGTCACATGATTTTGATTCTAGGCCTCTGTTTATACAACCAAGGACAACCGTGCAATAATATCGGCCCTTGCATTTGCTTTTTTGTTTATTATATTTTTTGTTTTTTTAACAAAAGAAAACAGAAAACCAACAAAAAAATAACAAACTTTGGCATAAAACATATACTCCTCCTTTACATCAGCTTCGTTTCGCTATTCGCCCTCTAATATTTACATTCTTTTCCCCCCTCTCGTTTCATTTAATTATAACTTGTCTTTTTTGTCCCATTCTCCCTTGTTTCTATATATCTTCTATCCCAGGGGTCTCCAACCTTGACAACTTTAAGACTTGTGGACTTCAACTCCCAGAATTCCTCAGCTTTGCTGGCTGAGGAATTCTGGGAGTTGAAGTCCACAAGTCTTAAAGTTGCCAAGGTTGGAGACTCCTGTTCTATCCTACCTATCCTTCAGACTGTTCATTTTCTTTCATACACTGCCATTTATTTATTTATTTATTTATTTATTTATTTATTTATTAATTAGATTTCTAGACCGCCCTTCTCCCGAAGGACTCAGGGCGGTGTACAGCCTTATTAAAACACATAGGTACACAATAAATTTAAAATACATTTAAAATGAAATATTTAACCGGCCAATTTAAAACTAAAAACGGTCAAACGATGTAAAACCCTAAATTATAAAATCACCATTAAAAACCCATAACTTAAAAAACTAACCCAGTCCAGCGCAGATAAATAAGTAAGTTTTGAGCTCGCGGCGAAAGGTTCGGAGGTCCGGAAGTTGACGAAGTCCTGGGGGGAGCTCGTTCCAGAGGGCGGGAGCCCCCACAGAGAAGGCCCTTCCCCTGGGTGTCGCCAGACGACACTGTCGCGCCGACGGCACCCTGAGGAGTCCCTCTCTGTGAGAGCGCACGGGTCGGTGAGAGGTATTCGGTAGCAGCAGGCGGTCCCGTAAGTAACCCGGCCCTATGCCATGGAGCGCTTTAAAGACGTTCACCAGCACCTTGAAGCGCACCCGGAAGGCCACAGGTAGCCAGTGCAGCCTGCGCAGGATAGGTGTCACTCGGGAGCCACGAGGGGCTCCCTCTATCACCCGCGCAGCTGCATTTTATGTGTGTGTGTGTGTGTGTGTGTGTGTGTGTGTGTGTGTTTTCTGAGGTTTTCACGGGTGTTTGTATGTAGGTCTTTGGTTCTTCGGGTTTTCTCCCGTGTAAAATTGGAAGTGTCTTGGCGACGTTTCGACGAAGTCTCATTCGTCATCTTCAGGCTTCAGCTTCGTGCTTCTGGGAGCAATGTGTGATTGCCAGAATACAGGACACACCCCCAGCCAATCAGAGCACAAAAAAACCCCCATCCAATCAGAGCACAGCCAAGCTCCCACCCAATCAGTTCAAACCCCCTCTAGCAGTTAAAAGGAAGAAACAGCTGCAATCACACATTGCTCCCAGAAGCACGAAGCTGAAGCCTGAAGATGACGCATGAGACTTCGTCGAAACGTCGCCAAGACACTTCCAATTTTACACGGGAGAAAACCCGAACAAACAAAGACCTACGTATATATATGTATGTATGTATGTATGTATGTATGTATGTGCTTTTCACCTATTTCTGATCTCTAGCCAATGATACAATTTGTTCCACACTATATAATATTCCGCATTTTCTTTTTCTTTTAACTCCTTTGTTAATTCATCCATCTCAGCACAGTCCCAAATTTTCCTTCGGCCCTTACATTTGTGTGTGTATGTGTCTCTGTGTGTATTTGATGGGAGTTGCATTTTAGTTAAGCCGGGAGAAGAGGAACATGTTGATTAATTGCTCTCGTCAGGTTTCTGGTGGAAAGAATAATGCGTATCCTTTCCAAATTTAAACCCGAGCTTCGGGACAAACACCTTGTGGTCAATTTAACGAGAGGCTGTGAGAGTATCACTGTGTAGTCCAATACTTACCAAGCCTGGTGTTTCTAATAGAAACAATAAATATTTCAGCATCAATGTATAATTGATGTTCAGGCGGATGTCGGTCCTCCTAACCTAATTATTGATGTAATCAACCTGATAAGACATTTTGGCCATCAGAAAATAAGAATAAAATGCTTAGCAATGCCTAACTGCAATTACAGGTAAGTCCTCGTCTTACGGCTACAAACAAAGTCCTCGTCTTACGGCTACAAACGGCCCAACATTTCCATCGTTAAGCAAGCCATTTGTTAAGCGAGTTTCGCCCCGTTTTGTGACCTTTCTTTGTCACAGTTGTTAGCGAGTCACCGCCGTTGTTAAGTTGGTCGCACGGTTGTTGAGTGAATCTGGCTTCCCCGCCGATGTCCATGTCCGTGTTTGTAAATTAACAACTGCGGCGGTTCCCTTAACAAGTGGGACAAGAAAGGTCATTAAATGGGACCCTTAACAAATGTCTCACTTAGCGACAGAAATCCGGGGAGGGCTCAATTGTGGTCGTAAATTGAGGACTTCCAGTCTCTGTATTCCAGCCTTCCTTGCGAAGCTCAGATTACAGCTTCAATTGAAGGTTTATCGTTTTTTTCGGAGAAAAACTTTGCCTAATTGGGTGAACACGCAACGAGCAATTATACGGGCTTTTTAAAAAAATTTAAATATATCTACATTTTGGAGCCGGATGCGTTAATTCGGCGCTCAACTATTTTTATGCAAAAATCAGTGTAGGTCTCATCACAGGGAGCAAAACTAATTGATGTTTTTAAAGTCTCATCACTCTTTGTAAATAAGAAGGCAATTATCTTAAAATTTAAGGCACCGGATGATACCCTGAACAGTAATCAGCGGTACTTGTTGCCATTTAAAAAGCTTCTCGTGACATAAAAATGTTTTATTCACTAAAAAGGCCTTTAGCTAAGGAAGATTATTGGCGCCTCATAAAGTCATGAGAAGCGGTCGAAGTGCTGTCCCGGTGTCTGGAAGCCGTACGGGTCTGGATGGGGAGGAACAGGCTCAAACTTAATCCCTCCAAGACGGAGTGGCTGTGGATGCCGGCACCTCGGTACAGTCAGCTGGAGATGCGGCTGTCTATCGGGGGCGAGTTGTTGGCCCCGATGGAGAAGGTACGCAACTTGGGCGTGCTCCTGGATGGTCAGTTGTCCTTCGAAGATCATTTGGCGACCGTCTCCAGGAGAGCTTTTTATCAGGTTCGCCTGATCCGCCAGTTGCGTCCCTTCCTGGACCGGGATGCCCTATGCACGGTCACTCATGCTCTCGTTACTTCTCGTCTCGACTACTGCAATGCTCTCTACATGGGGCTCCTCTTGAAGAGCACCCGGAGACTTCAGCTAGTCCAGAATGCGGCTGCGCGGGTTATTGAGGGAGCGGTTCGGAGCTCCCACGTAACACCTATCCTGCGCAGACTGCACTGGCTGCCTGTCGTTTTCTGGGTGCGCTTCAAGGTATTGGTTACCACCTTTAAAGCGCTCCATGGCTTAGGACCGGGCTACTTACGGGATCGTCTACTGCCGGCCTCTATCTCCCATTGTCCGGTGCGTTCCCACAGAGAGGGACTCCTCAGGGTGCCGTCAGCCAAACAATGTCGACTGGCGGCCCCCAGGGAGAGGGCCTTCTCTGTGGGGGCTCCTACCCTGTGGAACGAGCTTCCCCCCAGGCTTCGACAACTACCTGACCTTAGGACCTTTCGCCGCGAACTTAAAACCTATTTATTCCATATGGCTGGACTGGCCTGATTTTAAATATTAAATTTTAATTGTGGGTTTTAAATTGTTGTAATTTGTATGGGCTGTAATGTTATTTTAAATTTCTGGCACACTTGAATCAGTTTTTTAAGGGTTGTTTTAATTATGGTGTATGTTTCTGTTTGTATTTTATTTGCCTGTTCACCGCCCTGAGTCCTTCGGGAGAAGGGCGGTATACAAATTAAAACATTATTATTATTATTATTATTATTATTATTATTATTATTATTATTATTATTATTATTATTATTATTATTATTATTATTATTTTTTGGTCCTAATTAAGAAGAAGTAAAATCCAGCTCCTGAATGGAGAATTTCTGCAACTTTTTCTTCTCTTCCTTTTTCCTATCATCTTAAAAAATAATAATAATCTAGGAATAAAGAAAGCCCTACTACAACTTGATGTAGTTATACCAGGCTGGATTAGAACTGACCAGCCAAATTTCAGGAAATTTCTTGCGATGTTCTCTCTCTAAACTGCATTAAATGGATTCTAGTAACCAATAAAAGGAGAATTATTTGTAGCTCAGGGTTGAAATGAGCACAAATCCTTGGTGTTCTCTGAGCTTGGTGGCTTTCTTGCAAACGTTTCATTACCCAACTAGGTAACATCATCAGTGCTAGCAGGAAAACAACCAAATTCAGAGACCACCCAAGGGATCTAGTAAATAATTTGTGTTTGTACCTAAGCGTCAAGTTCACCCTTAAGCCTTAACACAAACAGATGACCCGTCTGCCCTTTAAAAAGGCATTTCTGAATTTGTGTTCCAAAAATTCAAACGCACGAATAAACTCCAGCCCAGTAAACGGGATCAAGAAAGAGGAGACAATGACTGTATTCATATATGAATAAATGTGCCCAAGGCCACTGTGACCTACACCCATGCATATTTCTCCAGTAACATTTGAAAAACTAGGATCCTGAGGGTGAGCTCAGTGGCAAGTTATTTTCCACATAAAAAGGAAAGCGTTGCCAGAGATATCTTACTGCACCTAGTGCCTCCAGACATTATAAAAGCTTTGAGGAACCAGAGGATAAACCTGGATTATTTTATTTTTTAAAAAAACTCCTCAGATATTAGTCTCAAAGGTGCTTTTTTCAGGAGGCAACTGGACTTTGTTTTTGTTTTTTTCTTTTGAGGATGTTTCGCTTCTCCTCCAAGAAGCTTCTTCAGCTCTGACAGGATGGTGGGGGAATGGAAGGATTGATATTCCTTGCAATCAATCTGGTCATTTGCATCCTTTTAGAGAGTCGCTGAGGCCGCTTGGAGGTTTATCTGTGTCCTCAGGGTCACCTGAGCGGTGCAAATGGTTCCTGTAGTCTGCCATTTTTCCACCTGTCTGCAAGGACTATAAATTCTTCCGTTCCCCACTATCCTGTCAGAGCTTCTTGGAGGAGAAGCGAAGTGTCTTCAAAACAAAAACTAAAATAAAATAAGAAAGTCCAGTTGCCTCCTGAAAAAGCACTTTTGGGACAACCACCATGGTCTGAATGACTGAGAATCTCTACAGACTTTTAGCGATACCATTTGGAATGAACACCTTTGGAAGGGTGTGGGAGTAGGAATGGATTTCCAGAGGAAAAAATGCAGACTACAGGAACCATTTGCACCACTCAGGTGACCCTGAGGACAGAGAGAAACCTCCAAGTGGCCTCAACGACCCTCTAAAAGGATGCAAATGACCAGCTGTCCGCAAGGAATATAAATCCTTCCATTTCCCCACTATCCTGTCAGAGCTGAAGAAGCTTCTTGGGAGGAGAAGTAAAACAACTTCAAAAGAAAAACCAAGTCCAGTTGCCTCCTGAAAAAAACACCTTTGGAACAACAACCATGACCTGATCTTTATAGACTCTCAGATATTAGTGTGACTGTGAATCCCTTCCACACACAAGCTTAGTTTAGTAACAACTAATCCTGGAATAGTTCAAGTTGCAGGACAAGATACTACAGGTAGATGCAGGATCCAATCTGGGTCGGTCAGCAGGACCAGAGGTTTTTGTCTTCCGAGTTTTCGGACTCGTGCTGGAGCCCATCTTCAGGGAATGCACTACCAGACTCTGTGGTCTCTTCCCAAAATCCCCAAAGCTTTAACCAAAGACTATCTACTGTTGACCTCACTCCATTCCTAGGAGGTCTGTAAGGGGCGTGCATAAGAGCACCAGCGTGCCTACCGTTCCTGTCCTAATGTTCCCTTTGGTTGTATCCAATTCGTATGGTTATTTCATGCTTGTACTTATATATATTGTTGTGTTTGACAAATAAATAAATAAATGAATGAATGAATGAATGAATGAATAATAAATAAATAAATAAATAAATAAATAAATAAATTTATTTCTCTCTTGCCCCAGTGTCCTGTTCTCTAAATTAAATTAGTTTAGCTAGGTGTTGTGGTCCGCCGGCGGCCAACAGAGCGGGCAGCAGAGTCGGATAGTGAGGAGGTTGGGGAGGAACATGGGCCAGTCCTGGGGGCAGGGGAAAGCTCAGACGAGGGCTCTGCGTCGGAGGCAGAGAGGGAGATAGACAGCAGCGAGGCAGAGGAACAACTGGAGCCCGTTCCCAGTGTGCGCATGCACAGAGCTGCCAGAAGACAAGAACAACTAAGAAAGCAGGGCCGACTCAGGAGTAAAGCCACACCTTGGAGGTGATTGGCCCCTCCCATAGGAAACAAAAAAGGAGCAAACGGGGGAGTGGGCTTTTGCAGGAAACAATTTGTTCGTTCAGTTTTTTCAAGAGTGGAAAGTTCTGTTCGTGATCCTAAGAGACTCTGTGCCAAGTTTTGCCTTGCCCTGCATTTGGAAACTAGTTATCTGGCAGCTTTCCAAGCGAGATAAGGTTTGTGTTGAGAAATATTCCTTTGAAAAACTGTTTGGACAAGCCTTGCTGACTGTGAATGAAAGGAATTCACAGCCATGTAAATAAAAATGGTTTTGCCGGGGCCAAGACTCTGCTTCCTGCTTTTTAAGGTAGCCTAGGTCAGAACGCTAGAGTTACGAGAGAAATTCCTTGGGAATGGGTTCCAGCACGAGTCCGAAAGCTCAGAAGACCAAATCTCCGGCCCCGTCGACCAACCCCGATTGGATCCTGCAACATTATCCCAGGACACGCGTACTCGCCTTCAACTACTACAGGTGATCGTCGATGTTGACCACAATTGGGCCCGAAATTTACGTCGCTAAGGTGAGACCATTGTGGAGTTTTGCCCCGTTTTGCCACCTTTCCTGCCACTGTCGTTGAGTGAATCACAGCAGTTTGTTAAGTCAGTGACCCGGTTGTTAAGTGAATCTGGCTTCCCCATTGACTTTGCCCGTCAGAAGGTCGCAAAACGGGGTCGTGTGACCCCAGGACGCCGCAGCCGTCATAAAAGTGAGTCAGTTGCCAAGTGCCTGAATTTTGTTCATTTGACCAGGGGGATGCCGCCAACAATTTTAAGCGCAAAGATCGGTCAAAAGTCACTTTTTTTTTGAGTGCCGTGGTAACTTCTAACGGCCACTCAATGAACTGTTGTAAGTCGAGGACTCCCTTTAAGCCGGCCAGGCTGTAATTTGTGTTAGAACCATTATTTCGCACTGGAAAAAAATCTTACCTTCTTCTGGTACCAGACGATAGCATCTGTTACTTTGGAAGCCATTCTGGGGCGTCTATACCGAAGTCATTTTAGGCTGCGGAGAAAAGACAATGCACAAATTTAAACCTTAGAATTCCAACTACAGCAAACACGATGTTTTGGCTTAAATCGGGATGGCCAATTAATCTGTCAAATTTGTGGTCAGTGAGTATTTTAATAGTGGTGACCACGACTATTTAATCCATGTTCAAACTGTTGTGACCCAGGCCCAAGTAGGTAGTAGTAAACTCAGTCAATTTAAAAACAAACAAACTTTACTAGAACAGCTGAGAATTAACTCATTCTCAGCGTAGTCCAAGCTAAATCAAAGCAAATTCCTCCCTCAGTCTTATCACCAACCTTGGTCTAATTAGGCAAACTGCCAAAGGCTTTTCTTGGCAAAAGTTCAAAAGCAGAAGACGCCGACAAGAAATAAATGCAGCAAGACAAAGAGGAAATCTATCAACATTGTTTTCCGACAAAGAGCCCAAGAGCCGTTGCTGGTCTTTTAAGCCTTATGGGAGGGGCCAATCTTCTCTTGGCCCTACTCCTGAGTCGTCCTCTTTGCTTTAGCTGCTCTTGCCTTCTGGCAGCTCTTCTCATGCGTGCATTAGGAACAGGCTCCTTCTGTTCTTCTGCCTCTCTATTGTCAGCCTCTGGAGGCTTCGGAGTATGCACATCACTCCCCGATGGCCCTGGCCCCACCTCTGCCTCCTGACTCAGAGCCCTCATCTGGGCCTTCCCCAGCCTCCAGGACTGGCCCATGTTCTTCCTCAACCTCATCGCTGTCCGACTCTGTTGCCAACTCCGAAGGCTGCTGGCGGACCACAACATGAACGAAGCCGATTGTGTCATACAATTCTACTTGTTTTTCTAGATGATGTTTATTTGGTTCCTATTTCACAATGTTCTTAAAGGATGGAGACTTATCAAGAAGAGATCCAGTTTAGTATCAAGGAGAAATCTCCTGATACTGAGAACAATTAATCGGTGGAATAAACTTGCCACCAATAGGTGTGGGTGCTCCATCACGGGAGGCTTTTAAAAAGAGACTGGACAGCCGTTTGTCTGGAATGGTGTAAGGGAGGGGTGTTAAGGCCCATGGACTGCATCTGGCCCAAAGGGTGCTGAGATCTGGCCTGCAGGGACCGGCTTGGAAACAGCAAAGGATCGGCCCGCGGTGCCTCTGCTAGCAAAAACGGAGGATGTGTGTGTGTGTTTGAAGCTTCTTCTTTCCAATTATGTGACACAGTCAACTCCTTCTACTTCCTGTTCAGGAACAGAGAACTTCAGATCTCTGAAGGGCTTCCCAAAAAAACCAAGTAACCCGTTTCCTTTGCAATAAACAGCTGTGTTGCTAATAAACACAAGATCTGCTCTGCAAATGAAACCTGGCTTGGAACCAGAGCTAGGCGAATGCCGATCTCCCTAAATCCCTTCTCCCCACATGATTCTTGACGAAGGTATCTTTTATGTACACTGAGAGCGTATGCACCAAAGACAAATTCCTTGTGTGTCCAATCACACTTGGCCAATAAAAATTCTATTCTATTCTATTCTATTCTATTCTATTCTATTCTATTCTATTCTATTCTATTTCTTTTATGTACACTGAGAGCGTGTGCACCAAGACAAATTCCTTGTGTGTCCAATCACACTTGGCCAATAAAAATTCTATTCTATTCTATTCTATTCTATTCTATTCTATTCTATTCTATTCTATTCTATTTCTTTTATGTACACTGAGAGCGTGTGCACCAAGACAAATTCCTTGTGTGTCCAATCACACTTGGCCAATAAAAAAAATAAAAAATAAAAATTCTATTCTAGTAAGGAGTGTGGTTTGCTGGCAGTTTATCGTTTATTTATTTATTACCATTTATTTACTGTCATTATTTCTTGAAACTGACAGCAAACTTCTCACTAGCACTGATGATGTTACCTAGTTGGGTAATGAAACTTCTGCAAGAAAACTACCAAACTCGGAGAGCACCAAGGACCCCACGGTTCTCCTCCTCCTCCTCCTCCTCCCCACTCCCTCCTAGCATTGATGATGTTACCTAGTTGGGTCATGAAACGTCCCGCAAGAAAACGAGCAAGCTCAGCGAACACCAGAGGCTTCTCATTTCAACCCTGGGCTACAAATGTTCTCCCTTAGTGGAACCACATTATTTTCCTGAGATGTGCCATAAGCATCTTTAAAGGCAGCTGCACAGTCCTAATGATTTCCGCTCTACTGGAAAATATAGATTGGGAGAGAACAAGAGGCTAAGTATTTTTCTGGATGGTTATTTTGCAGCGTCTCAAATCTACATTTCGTGCCCGTAGAGGAACGACCTTCAGAAGGTTGCTGAACGGACAGCTTCTGGCAATAAGTCCTACTCACGTTCCCCAGGCCTGTCTAAAACATCACAAAAACATCACTTCTCGGAGTGTTCCCCAGACACAAGATAACGTATCACTACAGGGACGAGAGAACTATGCACAAATGTACAGATTATTTTTAAATAATCGGCGCAGTCTGTTCTCGGCGGCCTTCGTTCGTCCCACATCTGGGGACGAGCTGAAATTTCAAGCCCGTGCGACCGACCCTTCGCATCGAAAGCGAAGATCACTCAGTGCCCTGGTCAAAGAATCTACAAGTCAGACTTTCAAAAAAGAAAAAAAGTAAACAGTTGGAGAATGCATTTCCATACCCAATTTTATTCTTAAAGGTAACGGTTCCCCTCGTACACATGTGCTAGTCGTTCCCGACTCTAGGGGGGCGGTGCTCATCTCCGTTTCAAAGCCGAAGAGCCAGCGCTGTCCGAAGACGTCTCCGTGGTCATGTGGCCACCATGATTCAACGCCAAAGGCGCACGGAACGAACGCTGTTCCCTTCCCACCAAAGGTGGTCCCTATTTTTTCTACTTGCATTTTTTACGGGCTTTCGAACTGCTAGGTTGGCAGAAGCTGGGACAAGAAACAGGAGCTCACCCCGTTACACGGCGCTGGGGATTCGAACCGCTGAACTGCTGACCTTTCGATCGACAAGCTCAGCATCTTAGCCACTTAGCCATTCTTTTCTTCGAAAAGTGCCCCCCCCCAAAAAAAACCAGATCAGCCGTCAAACCATCCCACAGCTGGCCATCTCACCTTGCCAATGTAATTGTTCCTAGGCACACCTCTTTTCGTTCTCTCTCGCGCTCTCTCTCTCTCTCTGTGCGCCACAAGCAACTGAAGTCTCGAAGGGTTAGAAGCCGAAAATAATAGAAAAGCTTCAGGAGGCCCGAGAGGAAGTGGGTGAGCAACAGGTTGAGCGCTCGGAGAGGAAAAATGAAATTTTATTTTATAAGTGGCAGATGACACAGCTGCAAAGAATTTTATTTGAATTTTTTTTAAAAAAGAAGGTGCGGGAATATTTATTTAGCTGTGCGCAGAAAACGCACAGGGTTCCTTGAACCCTGACACGTGCAACAGTAAACAAATGTTAGCGTGAAGGCATTTCAAAATGTACAGTAATTGCACCAGGTGTAAACCTTAGCAGAAAGAGCAGGTTAGTTTACGATTGCAAAATGAAAAAAACAAAACAGGACTCTGGTAGCATCTTTTCTGACTGCAGGTAGTGCTCGACTTATAGCCGTTTGCTGAGTGACCATTCCAAGTTGCAACAATACTGGGGGGAAAAAATGACTTATGACCGATTTTTGCAATTACGGGTAGTTCTCGACTTGCAACAGTCCCAAGTGAACACGTTCCAAGTTACAACGCCACTGGAAAAAAGTGACTTACGACCGATTTTTCACACTTACAGCCGTTGGAGCCTCCCCACGATCAACATGCAGATGCTTTGCAAATTGACTCATATTTACGACGGTCGCAGATCCCTGCGATCTTCTTTTGCGACCTTCTGACAAGCGAAGTCCACGGGGAAGGCAACCGTCAATTCACTTAACAACCGTGTTACTAGCTTAAGACGGCAGTGATTCACTTAACGACCGTGGCAAGAAAGATTGTAAAACGGGTCAAAACTCTTAGCAAGAGACAACTTAGCAAGAGAGAACGGTTGACTCAATTGTGGTGGTAAGTCAAGGACTATCTGCACCAATCGTGCCATCAGAATTTATTTCCAGGAATGCCAGATTCACTTTAACGACCATGTTACTAATTTAACGAAGGCAGCAATTCGCTTAACGACCTGTGGCAAGAAAGGTCGCAAAATGGGGCAAAACAAAAGCCAGATTCTCTTAACAACTCACTTCGTTCAGCAGTGGAAATGTTGGGCTCCCTTTGCCGTTGTAAGTTGAGGACTATCCATAAAACTTTCTAATTAAAAAAAAAAACACCGCTGCATATCTGAAATTACTTGCACGGAACATTCCGCAAAAACTTTAAATGTTTTTTTGTTGTTTTTTTTAGGACGATGTTCTCCAAACCGGTTCGCTCTGAGTACGCGGAAATTGCAATTCCCACATTTGTGGTCAGTCGTGGTTACGGACTCACGCTTTGTGGGACGTCTGGCGTTGTAACTCAAGCTCTTGTCAAATCTACAGGATTGGGGGAGGTTGTTTCAGGTGGCAAAATCAGGAGTCAGCATGAAAACCTCTGGCACAGAAACTCTTCCCCTTCAGCAGCTGGATCCGTGCATTCCTTTCCTTACCGCTAACACTGCGCCTAGCCTTAAGGACACAAACATAACTCTTAACCCGTTACAGCCAAAGGTATCCGTAGCTTACCACTTTTTCCCAAAGAATTCCAACCGGCTGTGTAATACGACAAGTTGAAACTGACACAAGTAAAGAGCAACAGCGCGTAAGGCTTCTTTACAGGAAGTCCTCGACTTACCACCAATAATTCGGTTGCTAAGTGAAACATTCGTTAAGCGGGTTTGCGGCGTCCGGGGATCGTGTGATCAATCCCTTTCTGCGACTTTCTGACAAGCAAACTCAACGATTTTAGATCGGAAGGGACCTTGTAGGTCATCTAGTCAACCCCACGGGATTTAAAATTATGAATTTAGTGGTCCCCGAGGTCCGAAAGGTTGGGGACCCCTGCTTTAGACAATCCCTAAAATATTTACATTTCATTCAAACGCACACTTTTGCACATTAGCCGTTGAATTTTTTAAGTGTATTGGCCGACCATGAAGTTTGTGCTGATTTTTAGAGCACACCCCGAGCAACATTCCCGAAGACAACATGTCTCTAAGTGGTTATTTCACCCAACAAAAAGTTTCTCTTAATCTACGTGCAGCACAGAGGTCACATTGTTCCAGTAGTGGTACAATGAGTTTTTCCTAAAGTCACAAAGACGGTTTTAACGGTACAACCAAATCCTCCTCTGCTTAAACATCAAAACGTTTTATTATTATTATTTTCTTTCGGATGTTTAATTGCTTCTCCAACAATTAAAACCATCCTGTTGACAAAAGAGATAGCTCCCGGGTCTTTTTCGGCAGCCGTTGGATTTCCTTCCCTTAAAGATGAGTCATTTTAATCCGGAATCCTGATCTCTCTGTATTGCTGAGTTCCAGATTTTGTTTGTCCAAAGCTTACCTGATTTATTCATATTTACCTGGCTCTTGCTCTGGTTAGATCCTTTGCCAAATAATTGGAAAAGTCAAATGTTTTAGTCAAACATTGGTGAGCAATGAAAACGTTATGGTTTTTTCATCCTTGGCTTGGCCTGGCTGTATGTGAACAAGTCATTACAGTTCATTTAGTGACCATGGCCCCAAGAACGAGGGACTTATGATGGTTTTTCACACTTATGACCATCGCAGTATTCTCCTTGGTCACAAAACGAGGACACTCGGCGACTGACTTGTATTTATGACAGTCAAAGTTACCATGGCGACACAAAAAAGTGACTTATGACTATGTTTCACACTTACGACCATCGCACCATCCCTCTTGGTCACAAAATGAGGACACTCGGCGACCAACTCCTATTTATGACAGTTCATTTAGTGACCGTTTGAAATCACCGCGGGCCTGAGAACAAGGGGCTTATGACCGTTTTTCACACTTATGACCATTGCACTATTCTCCATGGTCACAAAATGAGGACACTCGGCGACCGACTCCAATTTATGACGGTCGAAGTCACCATGGTGCCACAAACAAGTGACTTATGACCATGTTTCACGCTTACGACCATCGCACCATCCTTCTTGGTCACAAAATGAGGACACTCATTAGGACTGGCTCCTAATTATCATGGTCAAAGTCACCATGGTGCCACAAAAAAGTGACCTATGACGGTTTTTCACACGACCATCGCACCATCCCTCTTGGTCACGTGATCAAAATGAGGACGCTCGGTGACCGACTCCTATTTAAGACAGTTCATTTAGTGACCGTTTGAAATCACCACGTACCGACGCCTGGAGGCTCAGAGGGCTGAGATGGTCAGCCATGTCCAGGCCATGATGCAGTCCCACTGGAACAAGGCCCTCCGGCTCTTCGCCACCAGCGGCTCTTCCCTCCAGCCTTTGCCCAAGTGCAACATAAAACATAAAAAAACCACCAAAATTTTCTTGCGGGCCACCAGTTGGCGACCGCTGTTCTAGTCCAAACTCCTGTTCAGTCTTTTACATTTCAGTATAAGCCTTATACTATTTTAGACAAATGGTTGTCCAGTCTCTTCTTAAAAACCTCCAGTGATGAGGGAGGGAGGGAGGGAGGGAGGGAGGGAGGGAGGAAGGAAGGAAGGAAGGGAAAGAAGGAAGGAAGGGAGGGAGGGAGGGAGGGAAGAAAGGGAAGGAAGGGAGGGAGGGAAGGAAGGAAGGAAGGAAGGAAAGAAGGAAGGAAGGAAGGAAGGAAGGAAGGGAGGGAGGGAGGGAAGGAAGGAAGGAAGGAAAGAAGGAAGGAAGGAAGGAAGAAAGGAAGGAAGGAAGGGAGGAGGAGGGAGGAAGGAAGGAAGGAAGGGGGGAGGAAGGAAGGAAGGAAGGAAGGAAAGAAGGAAGGAAGGAGGGAAGGAAGGAGGGAAGGAAGGAGAGGGAGGAAGGAAGGAAGGAAGGAAGGAAGGAAGGAAGGAAGGAAGGAAGGAAGGAAGGAAAGAAGAAAGGGAAGGGAGGGGAGAGGAGAGGAGGGAAGGAAGGAAGGAAGGGAGGGAGGAAGGAAGGAAGGAAGGAAGAAGGAAGGAGGGAAGGAAGGAAGGAAGGAAGGAAGGAGGGAGGAGGAAGGAAGGAAGGAAGGAAGGGAGGGACGGAAGGAAGGAAGGGAAGGAAGGAAGGAAGGAAGGAAGGAAGGAAGGAAGGAAGGAAGGAAGGAAGGAAGGGAAGGGAGGGAGGGAGGGAGGGAGGGACGGAAGGAAGGAGGGAAGGAAGGAGGGAAGGGAGGGAGGGAGGGAGGGAAGGAAGGAAGGAAGGGAGGGAGGGAGGGAGGAAGGAAGGAAGGAAGGAAGGAAGGAAGGAAGGAAGGAAGGAAGGAAGGAAGGAAGGAAGGAAGGAAGGAAGGAAGGACAGCATAACAGAATAACAGAGTTGGAAGGGACCTTGGAGGTCTTCTAGTCCAACTCTCTGCTCAAGCAGGAGACCCCCAGACCATTTCACACAAGCGGCTCTCCATTCTCTTCTTAAAAACCTCCAGTGTCGGAGCACCCACAACTTCTGGAAGCAAATTGTTCCACTGATTCATTGTTCTGTCTGTCAGCAATTTTTTTTTCTCCTTAGTTCACAGTAAGCTTTTTGGGTGAAAGCCACTCAATGGTCGAGAAGATTGTTCATCCCGAACGCTAGTTAGAAAAAAAAGGACTTCCTGGGTGTCCTTTGCCAGCAGTTCCATGAATAGCAGCATTTTGTCTGTACAAGCAACGGCTTTGTTAATTGACTTGAAACCACGATGCTAATTTTCTTCGCTCTGCCATATTTAAGTCTATCCCTCTACTGTGTTCATTATGCGTATGATGCATCAATCATTCTCGGCTAACATTTTCCCATCTCTGGCATTTAAAAACAGAACAAAACAGTATGCGACTTATTAATGCTGTAAGCAATTTAGACAAGACGGCAGACGGTGGAAAATATCATAGAAGAAACAGATAGGGCACGCGGAGTTTTCAAGAAACTACAGACTGCGTTACAGAAAATCAAAGCTGAATTTGAAACAGCACTCGGCGAGCACGATAGGCGGAGTTGAACGCGGGCATAAGTCGCTTACTGGACTTACAACAGTTCGTTTAGCGACGGTTCGAAGCTCTAACGCAGGGGTGTGAAGCTGGATTTCTTCAAGGGCCAGATCAGCATTGTAGTTCAATGTGGTTGTAGTTCCGCGGGCCAGCCGGGAGGGGGGAGGGCGGGGGAGATGGGATGGACGCTTCCGGCAGCACCCTGCCGGCTAAAACAGTGCGCGGAGGGGCTGTGTGAGCCCCCCCCCCACGCCCCGTTTTCAGCCTGGACAGTCCCCTGCAGGCCGAAACAGGGCATGTGGGGGAACATGAGCCTCCCCCCCCCGCACCATTTTGGCTGCCACGGGCACTGCGGGGCGGTACTTTGCTATTTCCAGGCAGGCCCCGCAGGCCAGATTTAAGCACCCTACGGGCCACATGCGGCCTCTGGGCCTTGAGTTTGACACCCCCACTCTAACAGCACTGAAAAAAAGTGACTTATGACCGTTTTACGACCGTTGCGGCATCTCCAGGGTCACGTGAACAAAATTCAGACGCTTGGCAATCGGTTCATATTTATGATGGTTGCCGTTGTCTTGGGGGGGCGGGATGTCATGTGATTCCCCTTTTGCGTCCTTCTGACCAGCTGTTGTGCCTCGTCCGCTTTCCCCACAGCCGGGGCCTTCTTATCTGCTTCCGAACGCTGAGGAATGTCCTAGCATGCCTCCCGGCCCCAGCCCTGGCTCCATGCCCAGACAGGCTGAGGAAGAAGAAGCGCCTCCAGCCCCCAGCCCTGGCTCCATGCCCAGGCAAACGGAGCAACTAGACCCCTCCCCCTCCCCCACAGCATGTGAACCTGAGGAAGGTCAATTACCAACAGCTGCCGACTGGAGTGACCCTCGCGTCAGAAGACTTGATAGGCGGAGGCAACAGAAGGAAGGGAGGGGCAGGCCTGGATAAGTGCTGAGTCATGGAGCCACACCCCATGGCCTATATAAAGGATCTGCTTTCTGGCATTCTCTGAGTCAGGCAAAGTCTAAACATATCTTGCTGAAGTCACTTTCTGGTCTCCTGCCTGCCTTGAGAACTTTGCTAGGACTTTGGCAGAGCTGCAGAGGCACGCCTGATTCGGATTTCCCTGACCCGGCCGTCAGCGGAGGAGTGGGACACGACACCAGCAAAGATTCACTGAGCAACCGTGTGGCTAGCTTAACGATCGCAGCGTTTCGCTTAACAACCGAGCCAAGAAAATTCATAAAATGGGACGACACTCGCTTAACAAAGGTCTCGCTGAGCAACAGAAATGTTCCGCTCAATTGTGGTTGTAAGACAGGGACCGCCTTTATTAGGGATGGCTAACTTTTTTGTTGACGTGTGCCGAAAGTGCGCACGACAGCGCATGCCTACACCCATAATGCAATGTGCACGCAACACCCCCACCCCACCCCGGGCATGCACGCGACCCCCCCCTCCTGGGACCAAAAACAGCCCATGGAGGGCGGGCTGCAACCTCTCGCGCTCTCCCCTGCCGTTGCACATGTGCATGTGACCCCCCACGCATGCCCATGCAACCTCCCCCATGCATGCATACATCTCTCCGGCATCTGCCCCGCCTCCCACGCATGCGCAGCAGAGTCCCGAAAATCAGCAGGCCAGTGGGAGGTGCGCCCGCATGCAGGGCGGAGCTGAGCTGAGCTGGGCGACGGCGCACATGCCAGCAGAGAGCACTCTGCGTGGCCCCCTGTGGAGGACTGGATCCCCGGGGCCTCTGGTGGCTCAGCAGACTAAGTCTGTCTGTTATTAACACAGCTGCTTGCAATTACTGCAGGTTCAAATCCCACCAGGCCCAAGGTTGACTCAGCCTTCCATCCTTTATAAGGTAGGTAAAATGAGGACCCAGATTGTTGGGGGCAATAAAAGTTGACTTTGTATATAATATACAAATGGATGAAGACTATTGCTTAACACAGTGTAAGCCGCCCTGAGTCTTCGGAGAAGGGTGGGATATAAATTCAAATTAAAAAAAAAAGTTTTGTTATTAAATACACTTTTCTCCATCGCTAAAATTCAAATTATGGTCAACTCCCGATTCTACGCCCAACCCTCAAATCGAGCGAATTCCAAGCTATCTTGACTTCTAACACAAAAGATTTACCGTATTTTATGAGCACGTTAAGTAAACCCTGTTTCCCTTTTCGTTACAACTTTGTTAAGTTAAGCTTTTCAAACGGCCTATGAATCCATTCTAAATATAAATGTACACAAATAGCTCTCCTTCTCTTGTACGGTGTCCAAAACCTGCTTTCAGATTATAAAATGTTGCCAAACCAGCCAGGACTGTGTCCAAAAAAGAATTTAGATTCGGGGAGTTTCATTGCAAAATCATCCGCAATAACAACTTTTTATTTTTTTCCCCTCCTCATTCGGGACATATTTTTGCAAGTCTATATTTGCAACTTTCCTCATACAAGAACTGGGTTCGGCTAAACAAGCTGAAATGCCAGGTCATAAATTATGTAGTCATAGACAAGAGGGATTCCATTCTTCATTCACATGATCCTTGTTTTGTAGGAAAATCTAGCCAGCCCGTTTTGACCGATGCCGCCCTGGAAAACACGCACAATAATATTTTCCCACAGCGCCCGAAACGGTTGAATTTAAGAAACACCACAAGAAAAAATAATCATCATCATCAATGGGGTAATCTAAGCTGACGGCAAAAAGAGGCGATGAGCAGAAGCGGAATTTCTATATATAACTATTATTTTTAGAAAGAGACGTTCCAAATAACTTACTATTCCCAACACTTAATTCTTCCTGGAAAAACAAGCTGGTCTCGGATTGCCAAAATCCAATGCACACGGTTCAGTGCTCGAGTGTGTCTACGCATCAGGACTCAAACGATGGGAGTTTTCTTTGAGAAGTCTTTGAGAACTTGACATGGCAAACTCGCCATAGTCAACTCGCCACAGTCAACTTGCCACGGGAAGTAATATGGAAGAAATAGTGGAACAGAATCTTTGAAGAAAGGATGCCAAAAGAGCGACAAAATGAAATGTTGAATGACAAAACTTAAAATAAATAAATAAATGAGTTTAAATAATTAAATCAAACTGTTGAATTGTCCCACATTGAGTTGGCCATCGTGAGTCAGTTCCAGCCAATTGTCCCATTCCGGGCTACAACTGTCTAGTCTAGTACATATTTTAGTCTAATAGCCATAGTCTTGGTTTCTCTGGTTTAATGAAAAAAAGGACTAGGGGAGAGATGTAGTGGTGGGTTACTAATGGTTCTCTTCGGTTCGGGAGAACCGGTAGCGACAGCAGCAGGAGGCTCCGCCCGCCTGCCCAGACGTCATCAAAAACACTCCCAGAGAAAATTAGTAATTACTAATTACTAATATTTACTTGATTATATATCTAATAACAGAAGCAAGAATTGTTTTTGCACAAAATTGGAAAACAGAGGAAATACCCCTGGAAGGAGAAGTTATCAAAAAAAAAAATTTAGATTGTGCAGAAATGAATAGGTTAACTTTGATGATCAAAGAAAGAGAGGATTCAGAATATTTTAAGATATGGGATCAATTTTACCATTGGTTAGAAAAAAGATATGAATAAGTAAATTGATAAACGTGTAAGAAAATGGTATAACTTGATGAAGGTATATTTTATGTACAGTGAGAGCGTACGCACCAAGACAAATTCCTTGGGTGTCCAATCACACTTGGCCAATAAAAAAATCTATTCTATTCTATTCTATTCTATTCTATTCTATTCTATTCTATTCTATTCTATTCTATTCTAGTCTAGTCTAGTCTAGTCTAGTCTAGTCTAGTCTAGTCTAGTCTAGTCCAGTCCAGTCCAGTCCAGTCCAGTCCAGTCCAGTCCAGTCCAGTCCAGTCCAGTCCAGTCTATAACTAGAATATTGAATTAGTGGAAAAAACTGTAACAGATTAAATTCAAAAGCAAGGAAGAAAACATCAAGATGTCACACGGAAGAAATGACTGATGTATTAAATGTTTGTTGGTTTATAAATAAAAAAATTTATTCAAAAAAAAAACACGTTCTGCCCATGCGCATAAGCACCACACGCTCCCAATAGCGAACCTGTAGCGCCGGGATTTGAAACCCGCTACTGGAGAGATGATAGCAGTTTCGCAAACTTTGAAGGACATTCCCAAAGAAGCGGAGGTCCACCTATTCTCCAAAGCACCAGAAGGCAGGAGAAGAGGCAACAGATGGAAACTAACCAAAGAGAGAAGCAACTTACGGTAGAACTAAGGATGAATTTCCTAACGGAGAAAACAATCAACCAATGGCATAGTTTCAGAAAGTTGTGGGTGCTCCATCACTAGAGGCTTTTAAAAAGAGACCGGACAACCATTTGTCTGAAATGATACAGGGTCTTTGCTCGAACAGCGGGTTGGACTAGAAGACCTCCGAGGTCCCTTCCAACTCTTATTATTCAATGTTTCTCCTTAATTCCAGGTTGCTTCTCTCTTTGGTTAGTTTCCAACCATTGTTTCTTGTCCTGCCTTCTGGTGCTATGGAGTTATAACAGAGTGAGGGACAACTGACACAAATTCTCACACACACACACACACACACACACACACACACACACACACAAAAAGCCAGCAGAAATCTATGGTTATCACAAAAAAATTCCTGCTGGAACCAGAATAGAAAGAGAGAGGGGGGAAAAAATGTTGTCCGCTTGAATTCTTTTGCTTTATAAAGGTCAAAAACAAGAACGTGGAAGGCGTTTGAAATTCCTGAAGATCTCATTTCTGGAATTAAAGAAGTAGAAGAAGCCCAAATCCGATAATATCCATTGGACGGCGGTCTCCATAAAGTAAAAGCTAAGGGGAGGCATGGAATTAATGGGAGGAAGTAGTACTTATTGATTTTAGTAAAAAGCTCTCAGCGCTTCGATGTAAGCAATACTACAGATCCATTATTTAAGGCATTGGATTTGTCTTGTTTCCAGCCTTAGTCACAGATTCAGAAACTGTAGGAGCTTCATCACTGGAAGCTTTCGAGAAGAGACCGGACTGCCCTCTGTCAAAAATGGTGTAGGGCAGTAGTTCTCAACCTTTATAGTGCTGCGACCCCTTTAATACAATTCCCCATGATGTGACGACCCCAACCATAAAATTATTTTCGTTTTGAATTTATCGCGCCTGAAGCCGCATTGGCTAGCGATCTGAACTGCTTGCGATTGCCTTGAGGACGGAGGCATTAAAGCGGAGACTCCTCCCCTATTAAGTTTATGGCGCCTGAAGCCAGATTAGGCTAGCGATTGGGAGCGATTGCAGCTGGCTTGAGAGGGAGACATCAGAGCAAGATTTTTAATTCATCGTGCCTGAAGCCGAATTCGGCTCGCGATTTGAAGAGCCTGCAGCTGGCTTGTGGAGTCAACCACTGGAGCACGATTCTTCGACTCGCAAGTATACTTCCCATATTTCCGATGGTCTTAGGCGACCTCTGGCAAATCGTCATTCGACCCCCAATGGGGTCCTGACCCACAGGTTGAGAACCGCTGGTGTAGGGTCTTCTGTATGGGCGGGGGGGGAGGGGTTGGACTAGATCAGGGGTCCCCAACCTTTTGGACCTCAGGGAACACTGAATTCATAATTTTAAATCCTGTGAATCACTAGTTTTTTTTTTGTTGTTGTTTACATTTATATCCCGCCCTTCTCCGAAGACTCAAGGCGGCTTACAATGTATAGGGCAATAGTCTCATTCTATTTGTATATTTTTTACAAAGTCAACTTATTGCCCCCCCAACAATCTGGGTCCTCATTTTACCTACCTTATAAAGGGTGGAAGGCTGAGTCAACCTTGGGCCGGGCTCGAACCTGCAGTAATTGCAGGCTCTGTGTTCTAATAACAGGCTTCTCTGCAGCCTGAGCTATCCCGGCCCCACTAGATCACTAGTATGATCTGCTTAATGACCGGCAGGGTGAGTGTGGCTAGGTGGTCATGTGACTGAGTGGGCATGACCAACTTGATGACACTCACATCGAGGGGCGCCTCACCGGCCTCTATTCACCCCTCCCCTCCTACTCACTCCTCCCCTGCCTGCCCGGGCTCCTTAGGGCTCCAACAGGAAGCAGTTGTTGGAGCTAAGCAGCCACCACGAGAAAGAATTGGCAAAAGAAGCTCAGTTCAAATTGGATCTGACCGAGAAGGAGGCTCAGCAGAAGCACCTCACTGAGGACTAGGAGCATGGTCTTTCCAAGCAGACGGAAGACCTGCGGGAGTGCAAGGCCAGGTACCTACAAAGTGAATTTTTTTGATGTAACTTTGAACGATCACTAAACGAACTACTGTTAATAATAATAATAATAATAATTTAATTTTTATACCGCCCTTCTCTCGAAGGACTCAGGGTGGTGCACAGGCAAATTATTGTGTTATTAAGAACACAAAGCCTGCAATTACTGCAGGTTCGAGCCCGGCCCAAGGTTGACTCAGCCTTCCATCCTTTATAAGGTAGGTAAAATGAGGACCCAGATTGTTGGGGGGGCAATAAGTTGACTTTGTAAATATATACAAATAGAATGAGACTATTGCCCTATACATTGTAAGCCGCCCTGAGTCTTCGGAGAAGGGCGGGGTATAAATGTAAACAAACAAAAAAAATAATAATACAATACATTTACAATAAAACACTATTTAAAAAAACTTATTCAATATAGCCTAAATTTAAAATACAATACAAAATGTAAAATAAACCCCCTTAAAATCCATATTTAAAAACCCTATTAAGCCAGTCCTGCTCGGAAGAATAGATACGTCTTAAGCTCGCAGCGAAAGGTCCGGAGGTCAGGAAGTTGTTGAAGTCCTGGGGGAAGCTCATTCCAGAGGGTAGGTGCCGCCACCGAGAAGGCTCTCCCCCTGGGGGTCGCCAGCCTACACTGTTTGGCTGACGGCACCCTGAGAAGACCCTCACTATGGGAGCGTACCGGCCGGTGGGAGGCATGTGGTAACAGAAGGCGGTCCGTTAAGTCAAGGTTTTGACCGGAATTCAACAGGTCTTACAAAATTATGCCTTGCTCAGTTTCTGCCAAGTTCATGAAACGTTTTCTTGAAAAAGTTCCAGTTCACCTACAGCCAGAGGTGGGTTTAACATATTGTTACCGCCGGTTCACCCTGCATGCGCATGCTCGCTTCACGCGCCTTCCGTGCCTGTGCCCAGCCTTCCGCACATGCGCTCTGCTCGCATGTGCGCCTTCCTCGCATGCGCTTGGCCTCAAAAACGTTGATAAATAGGACAGCATAGTGTCAGGGCAGGCCGACCCATGATCGCTGCTACCGGTTTGCCCGAATCGGTGCGAACCGGTTGAATACCACCTCTGCCTACAGTGTATACAACTTCTTCTGTCCTTAGCCTATTATCCACTGAAGAAAGTGACTTATGACCATTTTTCACTGTTACTACCTTTCTAGTATTCCTATGATCATGTGATCAAAATTCAGACACTTGGCAACTGACCCTCAATTATGACGGTCGCCATATCCCTTTGGCGACCTTCTGATGAGCGAAGTCAATCTGGGGGAGCCAGATTCACTGAACGACCACGTTACTAACTTAACAAGTGCTGCGATTCACTTAACAACTGTTGTGACCCAGGCCCAAGTAGGTAGTAATAAACTTAGTCCGTGGAAAAACAAACTTTATTCGAACAGCTGGGAAATACTTCAATTCCCAGCGTCGTTCAACTCAAAGTAAAACAAATGCCTCCCAACACAAATTCCTCAGTTATCTCACAAACCTTAGTCCAATTAGGCAAACTGCCAAAGGCCCTTCCGGGCAAACGTCCAGAAGCCACAAAAACAAAGACGTACACAAAGCAGAAGACGAAGCTGAAGACGCAGCTACAACGTTGTTTTCCAGCAAAGCTGAAATGCCGGTGCTGGTCTGTTTTAAGCCTTATGGGAGGGGCCAATCATCTCTTGGCCCTACTCCTGAGTCGTCCTCTCTGCTTGAGCTGCTCTTGCCTTCTGGCAGCTCTTCTCATTTGTGCATTAGGAACAGGCTCCTCCTGTTCCTCTGCCTCACTACTATCAGTCTCTGGAGACTCTGGAGTCCGCACCTCACTTCCCGATGGCCCTGGCCTCACTTCAGCCTCATTGCTGTCCGACTCCGTTGCCAGCTCCGTAGGCTGCTGAGGGACCACAACAACAACAGAGGCAAGGAAGGTCATAAAACGGGTCAAAGTTCACTTAACAAATGTCTCATTTAGCCACAGAAACATCAGGCTCAATTGTGGTCATACATCAGGGACTGCCTGTAGAAGAAACACCAAGATGGAAAGAGCCACCACGTCCCCTTGAAGTTTTGATCTGCAGCGGTTACAAGTTTTTAGTGCTTTGCCAAAATATACAACACAAAAACAGAAAGAAAAAAAATGAGAGTTATGGGGGAAAAGGGTGGGAGAACGGAAAGAGGAAAAAACGTAGGATAAAAAGAAAAAAAACGCTGACTTCTAACTCTTTTTGGCGCAGTAGAATAAGGTAATAACATACAACCTCAACTTTTACATGCTATTATAAAGTAGCCATTTCTATAACAACAAACCTATCGGCGACACCCAAAATCAAAGTTTCTTTTTCCATCTCAAGCACAAAGCCCAGAAGTGGTTTCCAAGTTAGTAAAACGGTTGAATTGTAAATACCGTGTTTTCCCCAAAATAAGACCAAGTCTTATATTAATTTTTGTTCCAAAAGACGTATTATGGGTTATTTTCCGGTTAGGTCTTATTTTGGAGGAAATACGGTACTAAACATTTCCATCTGGTTGACGATCTTAATTGGGGCTTATTTTGGGGGTAGGGCTTATTTATTTATTTATCTATCTATCTATCTATCTATCTATCTATCTATCTATCTATCTATCTATCTATCATATTTCTATACCACCCTTCTCCCGAGCATCCTGAAAAATCATGCTAAGACTTATTTTCCGATTGGGTCTTTATTTTCGGGGGAAACAGGGTAGCAAAGTAGTTTTACCAACTTAGTAAAAACTAAATTTATTGTATTTTATTTTTCTTCAATCAAATCAGACAATTTAGCCGACTCTGTTAGCTCCATCAGCTTTTGCAGCCATTTTTCCACAGTGGGAATCAAAGTATCTTTCCATTTTTGTGCAGAGTATTCTTGCTGTTGTCGGTATCAATATTGGAGCAGGATTCACATCTTGATACCGAAGATTCTTAAAGGGAATATAAAGATAAAACCAGTGTCTTTTCTATTGGGGCTTAATGGACAGAGACCTTGGCGAGGTGAGATTTGGAACTTTAATGTTATATACAGTAGTGGCCAAATTTGTGGAAACCTTTTGGGAAAAGTGTATTTTCTAAAACTAGCTAATAACACCCCCTTTTTTTTTGAGTGGTACCATAAAATTATATATCAATAGAAAGATAATTTAATCAAGAATGTAATGCAATAATTTTTAGGAAGGATTTGCTATTAGAATAGCAGTTACAGTAGAAAGAAGAAAAGTGAAACAGGTAAAAAAAACGAGATATACAAAAATTATCACCCTAGAAAAAAACTGAGATATACGAAAATTATCACCATGTCATTTAATAGTTAGTTGGCATGAATTACAGCCTTACAACGTCCAGAGTGAACCAAGCCTTTTAATTATGCAGCTGTTATCATGTGAAACCAAGATTGAAGGATTGCTTCTATTAACTGGGTTTTATTGCTGGGTCGCTTCTGACTAACAAGTTTCTTTAGTCGGCTCCGTAGAGTGTCAATTGGGTGAAGTTCTTGGCTATTCCCAGGCCATTCCAGCAGTGGAATAGGATTCTCTTGAATCTCCAGAAAAAAAGTGGTGCTATTAGCCACCAAACCTCAAAAATACACTTTTCCCAAAAGGTTTCCACAATTTTGGCCACGAGTGTATGCTGACAAGCAGCAAGAAGTTTCGATATTCATAAGTAAGTTTCTTTTCTCAGAAAAGAAAAAAATCAAGTTTGGGGAGGATAACATTACGGGGATTGCCCCAAAAGGATCACAGTGAGGAGGTCTGGATGCTGACAAAACAGCTGAGAAAAGTTTGAGGAGGAAATTCTCCAACCGCAGACGAAACGGAGCTTCTAAGAACTCCAGTCAAGGCGAAGGAGGAACCGAGAGTGTGTTAAAGATGGAGAAAGGGGAAGAAAGAGACTTTAGCAGCTGTGGATGAAAGGATGGGAATGGTCCTTCTGTAAGGATAAGAAGAGGGGAAGAAGTACTCTATATCCAAAGAGGAAGGTGGACTGAGAAGGGGTAGAAGGGTTGAAAACGGCAGGGTGTAGAAGTATAGAGCTTTTCATTTTGTAAAGGGAAAAAAAATCTTCAAGGATGAAGGAGGAGGAGAAAGAAGAAAGAGGGAAGAAGAGAAAGAAGAAAAGAAGAGGAAGGAGGAAGAGGAGAAAGAAGAGGGGAGAAAGAAGAAAAGGAGGAGGAGGAGGGAGAGTTAGGAGGAAGAAGAGGGATGAAGAGAAAAAAAGGAGGAAGAGATGGAAATGAAGGAGAAGAGGAGGAGGAAAGAGCGAAGAAGAGAAAGGAGAAAAAGAAGAAGAGGAGGAAGGAGGAGAGGGAGGAGGAAGAAGAGGGAAGAAGAGAAAGAAAAAGGAGGAAGAGATGGAGACAAAAGAGAAGAGGAGGAAGAAAGAGGAAGAAGAGAAAGGAGAAAAGAAGAACAGGAAGAAGGAGGAGGAGAGGAAGAGGAGGAAGAGGAAGAGGAAGAGAAAGAAAAGGAGGAAGAGATGGAAATGAAGAAGAGGAGGAGGAGGAAAGAGGGAAGAAGAGAGGAGAAAAAGAAGAAGAGGAAGACGGAGGAGGAGAGAGGAGGAAGAGGAGGGAAGAGAAAGAAAAAGGAGGAAGAGATGGAGGAGGGAGGAAAGAGGGAAGAAGAGAAAGAGGAGGAGGAGAAGAAGAAGCAGAAGAGTTTTAATTTGAATTCCTCATTAAACAGGACATCTGACATGGCAATTTTCAATGCTAATGATAAGAAGGGACGGGGGAGGAAGAGATGTTGATTCAACTTTCAAACCCTCAGATGCCTCAAATGCACATATATAAACATTCCCCCAAGGGTGGCCAGACAGATCATTTTTTCTTAATTCTCGACAATAAATCTACTTATCGAGTCTTTTGGAATTCCCTGCAGAACGTAAGGGGAAACAAAGCTCCATAACTAAAGCAAAAATAGCAACAGAAATGTAAATAAATAAATATTTAAGTGCCCTCAAGTCAGGTGAAATTCCTGCCGACTGCCTCAGTCCACCTTCATTTCATTCGGGATCGAGCAAATAGAATGTGTAAGCAACACATGGTATTTATAAATCTCTCCGAAACTGTTTATACTCCAAAATTTCCGTATTCTTTCCCTCGTTGCATCGCAACATCCCGTTATTAACAGTCGAATATTATCGCCGGAAGAAAACACGACTTTAAAGGGGGGGGGGGAAATTGTTGCTTTCTCGTGATCTGTTATAACTTTGCAATGGAAGTTCTTTCTCTCCACCCTTAACTAAACTGTCCAACTTCAGTCTTGAGCCCAATAAAAGAAAAAAAATTTCCATCACCTTTTTACACTGACATCTGTGAATTCACAAAGAATGCTGGCTGAAATTACCTGCGCATCAATTAAACAAATGCCCTGACAATACATGTCTTTATTTCAGTCCTTTTCCCTAGTTTTCTTGCCTCTGCTTCTCAAAAAACCAACCAACTATCTATCTATCTATCTATCTATCTATCTATCTATCTATCTATCTATCTATCTATTTGTTTTCTGAGGTTTTCACGGGTGTTTGTATGTAGGTCTTTGGTTGTTCGGGTTTTCTCCCATGTAAAATTGGAAATGCCTTGGCGACGTTTCAATGAAGTCTCATTCGTCATCTTCAAGCTTCAGCTTCGTGCTTCTTGTAAAATTGAAAGTGTCTTGGCGACGTTTCGACGAAGTCTCATTCGTCATTTTCAGGCTTCAGCTTCGTGCTTCTTGTAAAATTGAAAGTGTCTTGGCGCCGTTTCGACGAAGTCTCATACGTCATCTTCAGGCTTCAGCTTCGTGCTTCTTCAGGCTTCAGCATGAAGCTGAAGCCTGAAGATGACGAATGAGACTTCGTCGAAACATCGCCAAGACACTTCCAATTTTACACGGGAGAAAACCCGAACAACCAAAGACCTACACACACACACACACACATATATATATATATAAAGATTCCTCAAAAGAAGGATTAAGCATTCTGCCAGACCCGTTAGCCTTAACGTGCCGTATTTCTGTTTTGCAGAATTTAACGTTTCCTTCGGTTAAAAGCTTCCACCGGTCCAGCTATAAGCATCCTGGCCAAAAAAAAGAGCTCCTTTTTCAGGGTTGGCTCTGTTGAAGGTTTGGTCTACTCTAGATCAGATTTCTAGATGATTTCTGAGGTTTCTCTTTTGCCTTGAAGTAAGCAGAGGGGCATTTCCCAACTAGGAAACCTTATTGGGCCCTCAAACTTTTTGAAAAGTTTCTGAAGGTTGCAGCTTTCCTTTTTTTTCCTTTTTTTTTTTCTCCAAGTTGGATTTCCGATCTTTCCAAAGCACCTGAAGGCAAGACGAAGTAGTAACGGATGGAAACTAGTCAAGGAGAGGAGCAAACTAGAACCTAAGGAGAAATTTCCTGACAGGGAGAACAATTAATCGGTTGGAACGACTTGCCTCCAGAAGTTGTGGGTGGCTCCATCACTGGAGGTTTTTAAGTCTAAGAGACTGGACAACTATTGGTCTGAAATGGTAGAGGGTTGCCTGTTTGGGGGCTGGACTAGAACAGGGGTCTCCAACTTTGGTCCCTTTAAGACTTGTGGACTTCAACTCCCAGAGTTCCTCAGCCAGCAAAGCTTTGCTGGCTGAGGAACTCTGGGAGTTGAAGTCCACAAGTCTTAAAGGGACCAAGGTTGGAGACCCCTGGACAAGAAGACCTCCAAGGTGGAACAAGCTTGCCTCCAGAAGCGTTCTGACCCAGCTCTCCAAACAAGACAAACGCTATGAAGTTAACTCAAAGATTCCTTGGTCAGGAGCGCCAGCAGCCACGGCAAAAATTTCTCTCTCAACGCAGGCTAACAAGTCCGTTTGGCAGGGAGATGAAGAGTTGTCTGCCACATCTACTCATCTCCGCCCCCTGCCTTTTATCCCCAGAGCTAGGGTGGGGCTTTGCTAGTGACTCTTCCATCCCAAGGACCGGCCCATAGATTTCCACTGCTCTCCTCTCCTCTGTCTTCTGAGCATTCGGGCGTCAGGCACTGGACCTAGCTGTTCCTCCTCCTCCTCATCAGCCACCTCCAGACCTGAGGGCTGTTGACTCTCCATTTGAGGGCTGATGGACGGCCTAGGCTCCACCTCTCCCTCTCCCGCTCTCTCCCAGCTCCATTCCCTCTTTCCCCTCGGAGCTCTCAGGTTGCCTTGATGCTGACCCTGACTCCCACGCCGCCTCCTCCTCCTCCTCTGATTCAGCTGCCGGAGGGGCCGGCAACCGACAGGCCACAATAAGAAGTGGCTGCTTTATCACTGGAGGTTTATAAGAAGAGACTAAGATAACTATTTGTCTGAAATGATATGGGGGTCTCCTGCTTGGACTAGAAGACCTCCAAGGTCCCCTCCAACTCTTTCATTCTGCTATTCTTAGGGGAGTGAGCTTTCCTTACATCTCTAGAACCCATTTCTCTCATTCTGATCTTACCTACAGGAAAAGGTCACTCTCAAAGTCATGGACGTTACAGTTTTCTCCCGCCAGATGAAAGATGTGGATGATGATGATGATTAATAATAAGTATTATTATTATTATTATTATTATTATTATTATTATTATTATTATTATTATTATTATTATTATTATCTTTATTCATTAAACATGAAACTTAGTCAACTGAACATTCAAAAAGGCATCACAAATACCATTGACTGGTGCTGATGGTTGATACGGGTTGCTGCCAGCGTCCTAGGTATCAACCAAGTACCTTCTTAAGATGTACAATTATTATTATCTCTTTTATTCATTAAACATGAAACTCAGTCAACTGAATATTTAAAAATGCATCACAAATACCACTGACTAATACCACAGCAATACCATTGCTAAAGGTTGATACAGGTTGCTACCAGCGTCCTAGGTATCAACCAAGTACCTTCTTAAGATGTACGATGTTCCAAGTAGCACAGTTTTTTGCAGTTGGCGTTATTGCAGGAAGCTGCAATTTGTTGATTATTATTATGATTATTATTATTTTCTCTCTCAGCATCTGAAGATCAAGACAGACACCCCAGGATATATTACCTGCCTTTTAAAACTTGTATAGCAGCCAATAAAGCTTGAGAATTCCATATTTCCACAGATTTTGGCACTCACACCTGAAAAGGTGCTCCTAGGCAAGGCCAAATGGAGAGATGACCCAGGAGACATTATCCAACTTCTTGCTTAATCTGCTTACTTGAAATAACTCGTCCTGCCTTCACCCCCCAAAAAAACAGGCCGCGTTTGCATAATCATAATTACCATTTTCTCGGTAACAGAACTTGTAATTAGTTCTGTTTTGCTATCTCTCTCTCTCTCTTTTTTTTAATCTGAATTACAGAGGTGGGAATTAGTAGGGTGCCAAAAACTCAAGCGACTCACTCCATCAGCCAGGTGGATTTTCCATCAGGATCTCACCTGTCCACATGCTGGACAAAACCTGAATTACTCGGGGCTCCTTCCCTGGGCAGGATCCAGGCAGGTGTGGAAGTGGGGTACTCAGGGGTGCAGAGCCAAGTAGGACGGCGCACAACCAAGAGTGCCAATGCAATTGCAGAGAAGCTGCTAAAGGAGGGAGGGGGGGGACTGTGCCCCTCTCATTCCATCTCCCTGCAAGGGGGCAAAGCAGCTGAGACCCCCTTTTAGGGGAGGCTTCGAGTCTTCTCCTGACATTGGTATCCCTTCCTACTCAGCAAGGAAGGCGAGACCCACTATTAGTAAGGGCTCAGAGCCCCCCCCCCGCCTGACCTTTGCATGCCTTCCCACCTCCCTGTGAGGGGACCAAGGTGCAGTCCTACGGGGGTGCAGAGCCCCCTCCTCACCTGTCCCCTCCCTTCTCCCCTACAAGGGGGGCCCAGAGCCCCCTCCTGACTTCTGCATCCCTTCCCACCTCCCTGCAAGGGGGCAAGAAAGCCCAGACCCCCTTTTGGGGGGGTGGGGGGTGTAGCCCCCTTCTGAACCTCTGCATCCCACCTTTCTGCAAGGGGACCAAGCAGCCAAGATCCAGTTCTAGGGGGGAGTCCAGAGCCCCCTCCTCACCTGTGCCCTCCCCTCCTCCCCCTCCCTGCAAGGGGGGCCAAGCAACCGAGATCCAGTTCTAGAGCGGGGTCCATAACCCCCCTCCTCACCTGTGCCCTCCTCTCCTCCCTCTCCCTGCAAAGGGGGACAAGCAACCGAGATCCCTTTCTGGGGGGGGGAGGTCCAGAGCCCCCTCCTCACCTGTGCCCTCCCCTCCTCCCTCTCCCTGCAAAGGGGGACAAGCAACCGAGATCCCTTTCTAGGGGGGGACCCAGAGCCCCCTCCTCACCTGTGCCCTCCCCTCCTCCATTTCCCTGTGAAGGGGGCCAAGCAACCCAGATCCCTTTCTGGGGGGGAGGTCCAGAGCCCGCTCCTCACCTGTGCCCTCCCCTCCTCCCTCTCCCTGCAAAGGGGGCCAAGCAACCCAGATCCCTTTCTGGGGGGGGACCCAGAGCCCCCTCCTCACCTGTGCCCTCCCCTCCTCCCTCTCCCTGCAAAGGGGGCCAAGCAACCTAGATCCCTTTCTGGGGGGGAGGTCCAGAGCCCCCTCCTCCCTCTCCCTGAGAGGGGGGGGCAAGTAACAGAGATCCCTTTCTGGGGGGGGTGGCAGGCATGCAGCCTCCCCCTCCTCTGCCTGGCAGGCAATGACGCCCTCCCCTCCCTCCCTCCCCTCCCCAGCCACGTCGCCCTCTTCCAAGGACGACCCCCCCACACACTACACCCTCCCCTCCCACACACCCTTTCCTGGCTTTGCATCCTCCGCGCACGTGCACCATCCTCCTCCTCCTCCTCCTCGGCGGCGATCGCCCCCCCCCCACCGCTTTCCCAAGACCCATCCCCTCCCAGCTGCAAGGCGGGGGTGGTGGTGGGGGGGGGGCACTCACCGGGTTCTTCTTCGCCGGCTGGCAGGCAGGCGAGGGGCGGGAGGAGGAAGACCCCCCCCGCCCTCCCCTAAAAAAAAATAATGCCTCTGCAGAGCCGCGGAAAAAGGGGTCGCGCGCTTGGTGGTGGAGGCGGGGGGGGGTGCAGGCGCGCGCTCCCGAGACTGGGTTGGGGGGGGCAAGAGAGAGGGAGGGGGGGAAGGAAAAGGAGCGGCGGCGGCGGCAGCAACAGCAGCAGCAGCACCAGCGCGCCGCCGTGGATGGACGGCGCGCCAGACTGGGCTTCTGGTCGCCCCGCCCACTTGGCTCCGCCTCCTGTGGGCGGGGCGGAAGGCGGGCCCCGCGGCGCGCGAGGCTCGAAAAAGTCCTCACGTGTGACCCGAAAGCCCTCCCCCTTTCGCTGATTGGGCCGAGAAATTCGGGGGGGACGGGGACGGAGGGGGGTGGGGGGGAAAAAAGGAGATAAAGAGGGCGCGGCCTTTAGCGGCTTGGCTCGTCCTTGGCTTTGATTGACGGGATTTCACACACACACACACACCCGCCCGCCCGCCCGTGCGGCGAAACCAGCCGAAGGGAAACGAACGATGTCTCCTGAGGTCGGCGGAGGGGCGGGACTTGAAGGGTGGGGGTGGGGAAACGATCCCGATTGGCAGGCTGGGCTGCCGAATAGGAGGGAAGGGAAGACGAAGAAGGGAGGGAGGGAGGCGCCAAGGCGGGATGACAGACAGCGCTCCCAGCCCATGAGAGCGGCGATGAGAAAGCCAAGGCCTGCCAATGGGAGGGGAGGGGAGAAATGCGGGGCCTCTCTTGCTCTCTTCTTCTTCCTCCTCCTCTCGCTGATCAGGCGGGCCCGGCAGGTGCCGTCCTAGAGCGGCGTCGCTTGGCGGGCGCCCATGGGGTCCTGAGGCGAGGTGAGTAGCGCGGGTTTTCCCGCCTTTTCGGCGGGGCCCTTTGGCAAAGCCTGAGGTAAAAAGCCCGAGGTTGGCTCTGCTCCGGCTCTGGAGACGAAAAGGCCGGGGAGGAAGGCGGCCCAGTCGGCCTTGCTTGCCTTTGGCCGCCGCGGGGCCCAATTCGGGGCGGGCTCGAAGGCTTCCTCCGGGGCCCGTCTTCGGTTCTTGTTGATGGGGGGAAGGCGAGAAGGAGAGGCGGGCTCGGGGCTTCTTCCAGGCTGTGCTGGGCCTGCTTGGAGGGAGGGAGAGGCGGGCTCCGTCGTGTGGAAAGGAGGTCAAGGGGGGGGGGTGTTGGCGGGGGGGGGAAGGGGGGGCTATTTATTTATTTATTTTTTGCGGCTGCGACTCTCGAGTCCCCTTTTCGGCCTTAGCAAAAGGAGGCCCAGCGCTGACTGGACAGAGCCCCCTGGTGATGTTCCCTAGTTTTATTTTTATTTTGTATTTATTTTATTTTTTTTTGCATTTATATCCCGCCCTTCTCCGAAGACTCAGGGCGGCTTACACTATGTCAGGCAATAGTCTTCATCCATTTGTATATTATATACAAAGTCAACTTTTTATTTCCCCCAACAATCTGGGTCCTCATTTTACCTACCTTATAAAGGATGGAAGGCTGAGTCAACCTTGGGCCTGGTGGGACTTGAACCTGCAATATTGCAGGCAGTTGCTGTTAATAGTTGGTCACGAAACGTCTGGGAGGAAAAAACCGGCAAGCTCAAAAAAGATCAAGGACTCTCCACACACAGTCCTCCCCCTCCCCCATTCCACAAATATCATCCCCCCCCTTCCTCCCAGCACTGATGATGTGACCCAGTTTGGTAATGAAACGTCTGCAAGAAAACAAGCTCAGAGAGCACCAAGGAGCCCACGGTTCTACTCCTCCTCCATCATCATCATTGTTCCACAAACCCTCCTCCCTTCAAGCACTGATGATGTGACCCAGTTTGGTAATGAAATGCCTGCAAGAAAACAAGCTCAGAGAGCACCGAGGAGCCCACGGTTCTACTCCTCCTCCATCATCATCATCGTTCCACAAACCTTCCTCCCTTCAAGCACTGATGATGTGACCCAGTTGGGTAATGAAACCTCTGCAAGAAAACCACCAAGCTCAGCGAGCACCGAGGACCCTACGGTCTTCCTCCTCCTCTCCTCTTCCGTTACACAAGCCTCTCTCCCTCCTAAGACTGATGATGTTCCCTAGTTTGGGTCGTGAAACGTCTGCGGGGAAAACCCCCAATTCAGAGGACTCCCACAATCCTCCTCCTCCACTCCGCAAACTCCCCTCCCTTCTAGCACCGATGATGTTACCTAGGCAGGGAATGAAAAAAGAAAGTTTTCTGCAAGAAAACAAGCACGCACCAAGGACCGCCCCCAGTCTCCTCCTCCTCTTCTGCACACTCCCCGCTCCCTCCTAGCACGGATGATGTTCCCTAGTTGGGTAATGAAATGTCTGGAAAAAAGCAACAAAGCTCAGACAGCACCAAAGGTTCTTTGGTCCCCCTCCTGCTCCTCCCTACAAACCACACTCCCTCCTAGCACTGATGACGTTCCCTAGCCAGGCAATGCAACGTCTTTAAGAGAACCACCAAGCTGGGAAAGCACCAAGCACCCCTCATTTCAACCCTTAGCTACAAATATTCTCCTTTTATTGCCTCTATCTATCTATCTATCGTCTGTATGTCTATCGTCTGTCGATTATCTATCTATCTCTTCTACCTACCTACTTACCTATCCATGTACAGTATCATCTATCTATCTCTACTATCTACTATCCATCACTGGTGATGTCACCTAGTTGGGTAATGAAACGTCGGCGAGAAAACAAGCAAGCTCAAGAGAGCACCAAGGACCCCACAGTTCTCCTTCCTTCCTCTCTCCTTCCCTCCCTCCTTCCCTCCTTCCTAGCCCTGATGATGTTACCTAGCTGGGTCACAAAATGTCTGCGAGACTCAGTCGTCCTCCCCCTTCTCCATTCCACAAATCCCCATTCCTAGCACTGATGATGTTACCTAGTTTGGGTCACGAAACATCTGCAAGAAAACAAGCAAGCTCAGAGAGCACCTACAGTCTTCCTTCTCTTCCATTACACCAACCTCTTTCCCTCCTAACTGCTGATGTTCCATAGTTGGGTCATGAAACGTCTGCAGGGAAAAAAAACCAATTCAGAGGACCCCACAATCCTCCTTCTCCACTCCACAAATCCCTCCTAGCACTGGTGATGTTACCTAGTTGGATAAATAAACGTCTGCAAGAAAACAACCAAGCTCAGAGAGTACCAAGGACCCCATAGTTCTCCTCCCCGCCCCTAAAATCCTCTCCCTTCTACTACTGGTGACAATTCTCCTCCTTTCCACAAACCCCCCTCCCTCCTAGCACTGACGATGCTACCTAGTTTGGATAACGAAATGTCTGGAGAAAAAACCCACCAATCTCAAGAGAGCACCAAAGACTCCTTGGTTGTCATCTTCCTCCTCTTCTTCACAAACCCTACTAGCACTGATGCTATTACCTAGTCAGGTCATGAAACGTCTGCAAAGAACCCACCAAGCTCAGCACCAAGGACTCCTTAGTCTTCTCTCCTCTTCTTCCTCTCCACAAATGGCTGAACTGCCGACCTTTCGATCGACAAGCTTAGCATCTGAGCCACTGCGTCCCTCTAGGAAAGTTGAATTTTGTAAAAATTAGTATTAATATTCTCCTGGTACTAGAGATACAGCGGTTTGTTGAGATTATCGGAGTTAAATTTACTTTTTAAATGGGATTTTTATTTCGCCTTTATCACTTTACATGTTACTGAAGGTAGCAAAGGTAGTCCTCAATTTACAACAGTTCATCAAAGTTACAACGGCACTAAAAAAAATGGGACTTATGACCACTTTTCACACTTACAACCATTGCAGCATTCCCACTGCATCTGCAATGAAATTTGGGTGCTTGGCAACTGATTCGTATTTATGACGGTTGCCTTGTCCCAGGGTCATGTGATCTCCTTTTGCGTCCTTCTGACAAGCAAACTCAATGGGGAAGCCAGATTCGCTCAACAACCCTGTTACTAATTTAACAACGGTAGTGATTCACTTAACAACTGTGGTAAGAAAGGTCATAGAATGGTACAAAATTGACTTTTAACAGATGTTTCATTTAGCAACAGAAATTTTGGGCTTAATTGTGGTCATAGATGGAGGACTACCTGCAGCCTTCCCTTCTAGTTCCCCCACAACAAAATTATGGGAGGTGGGCTGGTCCAAAGACACCCACCTGGCTTTCATGCCTAAGGTGGGACCAAGTCTGATACTTTAACCACTACACGGAACTGCCCCACTCCTGCCAAGTTTACAGTGTGGCTGTTCCTCAAGGAAATTGTTTTTTATGATAATGATGGTAGCACAGTGTTGCTGACTCTGCCTACCACCAGGAGTTCGATCTTGACCGGCTCACGGTTGACTCAGCTTTCTGTCCTTCCGAGGGCAGTAAAATGAGGACCCAGATTGTTGGGGGCCATAGGCTGACATTGTAAACCATTTAGAGAGGGCTGTAAAGCATTATGAAGCAGTGTATACTGTATTTTTTGGAGTATAAGACGCACCTTTCTCCCCCAAAAAAGAGGATGAAAATCTGGGTGCGTCTTATACTCTGAATGTAGCCCATGCAGCTTCTCAAACGGAGGTTTCAGAGGCTGAAAGAAGCTTCAGAAAAAAAGCCCCAAACAGAGCTTCAGAGGTTTTTTTTCTGAAGCTATTTCAGAGACAGAAAAAAAAGAGAAGCAAGGCACAGAGCTCACAACCAAGGAACCGTTGCTAAAATTCACCTCTGGGGACAGCTGATTGGGGGTATTCTGGGAGGCCGATCCACCTGCCAATCAGCTTTTTTCTTATTTTCCTCCCCAAAAACTAAGGCGCGTCTTATGCTCCAAAAAATACGGTCTAAGGGCTATTGTTAGTGCCATAATCTCCAGGGCAAGGCCAAACGAATTAAATGAAACAAGTAGAAATTTCCTGTTCGGTTCTATTGAACTCATAAAAGCAAAAAACTCCCAGTTCACAATATTTAATTTTCCAAAAATAGCCAAAGCTTTATGGGCGGATATACGCAGAATGTCTTTTTGTATGCTTTTACCCATCACCTTATTTTTTTTTTCTTTCTTCTATTCTAGGGCATCTCTTTTTCTGTTCCGGCTACTGACCTACCAAGGCTGTTTAAATGAGAATGTCCTTGGCCCAGAGGGTGCTACTCACATGGCTCTTTACGTTACTGTTCCTGATCATGTTGGTGTTAAAACTGGATGAAAAGGCGCCCTGGAACTGGTTTCTCATATTTATTCCCGTTTGGATATTTGATACCATTCTTCTAGTGATGATCATCGTGAAAATGGCTCGCCGCTGTAAGTCCGGCTACGATCCTCGCAACGGCTCTCAGAACCTCAAGAAAAAAGCATGGTACCTGACGGCGATGCTTCTAAAGCTGGCCTTCTGTCTCGCCCTGTGCGCAAAACTGGAACAATTTACCGCCATGAAACTTTATTATGTCTTTATTCCCCTTTGGATCCTGCTAATTGGAGGGATGATAGAACTCGGCTATAATATTTTCTACGGAAGGAGGGACTAAGCTTTTTTTGTTCTGTTTTGTTTTCACATTCCTGTGCAACACTGCTACGAGCTTTACCGCCTCTAAAAGGAATTATTTAAAATAGGCATTTGCTCTGCAAGCTGTTAAGAGGTGATTCTTCAGTATGCGAAGCGGAGCCATCTGATGTCCATGTACATATTGTAAATAAAACAACCTCATATTTTCTGTGGTTTCCACGTTTTAAGTTCTTGCGTCTGATGTGTCTAGCGAGGGAGTCGCGGTACACAAATTTGCAATTACACAGCAGTAGACCAGAACCCTTCATATTTTTGCTGCTGTTTCAGCTATTCTACTCAGATCACCAAACTTTCCAGTGTGTACAATTCCAGAATCCCTTAGCAAATGTATTAATAACCCTGGTAATTAAAATCTGCGCTTCAGGGCATCCAAATTGCAGAAGGCAGTTTTTTTAAAAAGGTATCCAAGCAGATGAACAAATCCTTGCATATAATAAAAAAATAAATAGAAGTAAAATGAGAATGGGGGGGAGGAGAAGGGAAAGAGGAAAAAGTGTAGGATAAATGGGAAAAGACAGCCCTTTCTGTGCAGTAGAATAAGGCAACTGCATACAATCTCAACTTTTTAAAGGTAAAGGTTTCCCCTGGCCGGCTGTCTGCGACTGTTGGGTATGGAGCTCATCTCCGTTTCTTGACTGAGGGAGCCAGTATTGCCCAAAGACATTTTCCATGATCATCTGGCCAGCATGGCTATAGGCCAAAAATGCACAGAACGCCGTTACCTTCCCACCGAAGTGGTACCTCTTTCTCTACTTGCATTTGCATCCTTTTCAAAGTGGTGCGGTGGGCCTAGAGGTGGAGCTCTCACCTCAGAATCGGGAGGCTGTGAGTTCGATCCTAGGTAGAGGCAGATATTTCTCTCCCTCTCTCTGGGAACAATGAGAATATATCTGCTGAACAAAACTCCGCATTGGTGACAGGAAGGGCATCCGGCCAGCAAATACTCTGCTAGCTCCATTCAGTTGCCCAGACTCTACCCTGCAAGGGATTATGGGGTCGATAAATTTGCATCCTTTCAAAGTTGCTAGGTGGGTAGGAGCTGAGGCAAGGAACGGGAGCTCACCCCCACTGTACAGAGCTTGGGTCTCGAACCTGGGCTGCCAGCCTTCCACCTGACAAGCACCCCTTCGCCTACAATCAACCAACTCTATAATATGTTCAATACTAGCAGCATTAAGTACCATTAGGTGTGGAATTTGTCTCCTGTGAACCTTGTGGTTTCTTGTTTCCAATAGGGGACGGGCTTTATCCTGCTAGGAGTTTGCGTACAGTTGCTATGGAATGATGACTGCCGAGCTGTATTTGCACGACATTTAACCGGGTCAAGGTAGAGATTGGTGTGTAACTTGAAACAAACGTCAAATAACCATTTCAGGCGCCGATCAAGCCTTTCCTTACGACGCCGTGCAAACTTATCAACTTATTAACAGCCCCTTCCAACTTCTAAGCAAGAAACGACATTCTAGGGAAACTTTCTGACAACGGGGATTTTTGGAGTTCCCAGTTTCCATTTTACTTCCCTCGCAGCCGCACGGTGGGAAAAGCGGCAAAAGAGAATTGGCAGCAGCTGAAAGAACTGGTGGGGGTGTTGTGTTGAACTGTGGTGTCAAAGAGAAGTTGGATGATTTAACATTGTCTGAAAAAGGCTTCCTACATAGCAGTTGGCCGTTCCTCATTTAGCAACTCGGATATTCTGTTAACACATATGAATAGAATTGAAATTGATTTGCGCAGGTATTCATTAAATTCAGAGCTGGGGGATTCCGATAGCAAAACGAAAATCAGAAAACCATGAGAAAACGGATGGTTTCACAGCCAAGTCTTTTTTTTTTTTTATCCATTTGAAAGCAGCAGTAAAATTACTCAAGTGTACAAAAACTATAAAACTGTACCGCGCCGGGTACAGCGTTCCGTAACTTCTACCCTCGTCCCATAAATCCCGTAAAAAGTTCCTGAATTATAGGAGAATCTGGAAGAGAACGTGAAAGATTTTATAGCTAAATAGATCTGAAGAATTCGAGCAGGTTACCTTTCCGTTTGTGCACCAACTTCTGTCAATTTTCACTGTTGTCCTCAGGCATTTCTGCTTTCCAAACTACATCCGTAATCTTCCTTTCTCAACAAGTTGTAAATTCAGCATTAAATAATCTCAGAAGCGCCTGATGGCCAATGCTCAGTTTTTGCACACTCTGGCATCACTTATCGGAAGCCAAAACTTAAATGCCGTGCGTATCCACTTACAAAGGATTGTATATTGAGTTGTAGGTATTTCAGTTACACCCTCCCATTTAAGAGAAGTTATTGGGCAGTATACAAGGATAATAAAAACTAGTTTGTTCCTGAACATAACTGGGAACAGGAAGCAACACCTCTATCATTTTTCGCTATAATCGTCTTGAGGATTTTTCATTTTGGCCATTATGAAAATGTGTCATAAAAACATGAGAATATTGGTTACCGGACAGCTAGTAGGCATAAGATGTTCTTTATAAACCATTCAGCTAAGCAGAGAGAATATATATTTTCATGCCGTTAATGAAAGCAACTCATAAAGATGATGGAACATTTTTTCCTCCCTACTTTGGTAACCTAAGAAATTTAATAATGACGGGTGAGTATCTATCTTCCAACTCTTCGGGAAAAAAGGCCTAGCTGGTGAAAATTGTTTTTTAAGAAAATGTTGAAGGGATGGATAACGCTGTTGGCTGTAGGAATTTGGAAACAGACTCTCTTAGAGAATCCGGTGTCTACTCGAGAGAAAGTGTGCTACGAATGCCCAGTCTGTGGAAGAGCTCACTTTTTAAGTCAACATGGTTTAATCATGTTTCAAGATTAACTGAGAAATGTAAACTCTTGAGAGTTACTTAACTTCCTGCTAAGACGGGAGACGGAACTAATTCCAGGGACTGGGTATATTAGTAACACCGTTGCCCGAGTTGACCCCTACAATCCATGGAGTCATTTCCTGGCCCAAATACAAGAGGAAAAGGCTGCCATCTGCTGGGCTGCTGATCATCTAAAGCAGAGGTCTCCAACCTTGGCAACTTTAAGACTTGTGGACTTCAATTCCCAGAATTCCTCAGCCAGCTTTGCTGGCTGAGATATTCTGGGAGTTGAAGTCCACAAGTCTTAAAAGTTGCCAAGGTTGGAGACCCCTGATCTAAAGACAGGGATGTGTGTCCAATTTTGGCAACTTTTTGTGGACTTCCAACTGCCAGAATTCCCCACTGCCAGTATGACTGGCTGGGGAATTCTGGGAGTTGAAGTCCACGGGTCTTAAAAGCTGCTAAGGTTGGATAACCTCAGATATTGCTGTTTTTTTCTGAGCAGCATGGATTGGATTTAAATCGAGTCGATTTAAATCGCGGTTTAAATCACTAGTGAAAAGACTTGATTTAAATCGTAATTTTTAAAGAGCATCTCTCATCTCCGACAATCCCAATATTGCATAACATACAGTTTCGGGCTACGTAACTAAGTTCCGTTTCATGCTGAATAAACTAAATTATTAATGTATCTTAAATAGAAAACTATCTTTAGATCGATTTTTACTCCAAAAGCATTTTATTAAAATAAATTTGATTTTTAAAAAATCCGATTTAAATTTTAAAAATCCAATTTAAATTTTAAAAATCTGATATATTATTTTTTTTAAAAAATCAATTTTTATCCACCCTGCTTCCGAGTTCCAAGATTGGGACATCTTTATTTCAGCTTAAGAGTACCGGGGATGCATCTCAAATGCACTCCGTTATCATTACCGAAACGGGTAGCTCTCACGAGCAGGCAAAACAACCTTTAAATCCCCTGACAGCATTAACTCATTGCCTCATGCGGGGGGTTTATTAAACCACCATTGGCTGGTTTGAGTCATAAACCACAGCTGGCTGGGCTAAAATAAAAGCATGTTATATAACTTCACCAGTTATGTTTATTAGAAGGTACAATGGATAATAAATAAACGCCACCCAATAAACGCTACCCAAAACCTGGAACAATTTGCTTAAAAGCAAGGAATGCATTAAGCCAGCGGTCTCAACTATGGCAACTTTAAGCCTAGCGGACTTCAACTCCCAGAATTCCCCAGCCAACAGAATTCCAGCCCCCCCCCTCCCCAAGGTCAAACACAACCCTGATTGTGGCCCTCAATGAAATTGAATTTGACACCCCGGAATTAGTCCAAGATTTCAGAGGCCAGCGACAGATTGCATCTGGAAGTCCTGACTAAAAGAAGCTTTACTTGGATATCAAAACGTAACAGACAAATAGATTACAGAGAAAGGGGTCAAGAAATTTGAAATCAGAGTATCAAACCCTTGTAAAGTTTTACCCTTGTAAAAATGTACCCACACTGATCATAATCATAAACCTAGCCCTACATACTTTGCACCCAATTTCTTCTTAGCGTTCACAATGTATTCAGCTAAAGATATTCCAGGATCTGGCCCAATCAATCATGATAAAGATGACCGACACTGATAGATCTATCATTAAAAAACCCCACGACTTGAGGATCTGATCAAAGCTAACCGATGGATCTAGCACTACTTTTTCCTCTTGCAAGATAGCAGAACAATGGCAATAGACATCAACATCACTTGTCTGCTCGCAACAGAATCCCTTATGCCACCAGACTTGAAATTTTGGGCTTAAACAACTTAGAACTACACTGCCTTCGGTCTGACCTAAGTGTAGTACACAAAATTATCTGCTACAATGTCCTACCTGTCAATGATTACTTCAGCTTCAACCGCAACAATACACGAGCACACAATAGATACAAAACTGAAGTTAAACCGCTCCAAACTCGATTGCAGAAAATACGACTTCAGCAAGAGTGGTTAATGCCCTGAATGTACTACCTGACTCTGTGGTTTCTTCCCCAAACCCTCAAAACTTTTAACCTTAAGACTGTCCGCTGTCGACCTCACCCCATTCCTAAGCGGTCTGTAAGGGGCACACATAAGCACACCAGCGTGCCTTTCGACCCTGTCCTAATGTCCCTTTTTATATGTATCCATTTCATGTATTCATAATCATGTTCATACTTATATCTGTTATCTAATACAGAGGTCTCCAACCTTGGTCCCTTTAAGACTTGTGGACTTCAACTCTCAGAGTCTCAGAGGAACTCTGGGAGTTGAAGTCCACAAGTCTTAAAGGGACCAAGGTTGGAGACCCCTGATCTAATACATGCTTGACAAAATAAATAAAAAAATAAAAAATAAAGGATTAGCTCTGAACATTCAGGTCATCCCGATTTACCCCTTACTCATTCTGGAGACACTAGGTTCTTCAAACTGGAGATGAGCAAGAAAGGTGTGTCCAGATACACGGCTACTTATAGAAACCAGGCCTAAACTGACCTTCAAGTCGCCACCTCAAAATTATATAGAAGGGAGTAACTCCTGAGCAGTGAACTCGCCTCAAGATACTGTCACACGTGTTTACCTAATGAGCATCCAAATATTTTTATGTCTAGGTCAGTATCTTCTGGACCATTGGTTGGGAATGGTCCAGAAGGATGTCTATTGGCTTATTTTCTGGGGACAAAAAAAATACTAAGTTTTTAAGCTACACGTCACGGGTGGGTGACAGGATTAAGCCATCATGTGTTTTTGTTTTGAGCTTAAAAATGAGGGCTGCGGATGCTTTGAAAATGACAGGGCAGTGCTTTAAACTTCATGAACATGAGACTTCCCTACTGCTCATTAATACAGCCACAACTTTTGTCAGGCCACCATTAAACCCTGTGTTTTGCTTTTGAAGGTCATTTTAATGAGCTGATTCATTCAAGCAGGCCCGATTTTCAGTCGCCCGCAGCAGCCGAAGGAAAGATGTGCTTTGCTCATGCTAGATTTTAAATCAGTTCTGAAGCGTAATGAGACCTAGTTTATACTCTGATATATACTAATATGTCATTATTTTATTCTAACCAATTGCAGTTTATTAAATAAACCATAATTCAATGTGACAGGCAAGCCGATCAATGGATGAAAACTAAACGGGGCCTTCCCTTAGCGGAAACCACTTCGTGTTATACTACAAAAATAGAAATGGTGATGGACAGTTTGGAGTTAGACAAGTGAGGTCTCTCTTTGAGCAACATTTGTGCCTCTGCTAGTTTGTTTCATGCTGATTTCTGAAGTCTTAGAAAACCCAGACATTTTAGTGGAAAAACCCAGTTCCACCGAGAAACCTCTGTATTCAATATAATTAACTCACTTCATTAAATTCATTAAAATTTTGTGTGTGTGATATGTAGGTCTTGGCATATTCGGGTCTTTTCCTGTGTAAGGTTGAGACCTACATACCTATACCCGTGAAAACCTACGAAAACGAATTTTATATATATATCCCCACCTATGTGTTACGATTTTCTGTCTAATCTTCCCCTTTTTCATAACATAACAACAGAGTTGGAAGGGACCTTGGAGGCCTTCTAGTCCAACCCCCTGCCCAGGCAGGAAACCCTACACCATCTCAGTCAGATGGTTATCCAACATTTTCTTTAAAATTTCCAGGGTTGGAGCATTCACAACTTCTGCAGGCAAGTCGTTCCACTTATTAATTGTTCTAACTGTCAGGAAATTTCTCCTTAGTTCTAAGTTGCTTCTTTCCTCGATCAGTTTCCACCCATTGCTTCTTGTCCTGCCCTCGGGTGCTTTGGAGAATAGTTTGACTCCCTCTTCTTTGGGGCAGCCCCTGAGATATTGGAAGACTGCTATCATGTCTCCCCTAGTCCTTCTTTTTGTTAAACTAGACATACCCAGTTCCTGCAACCGTTCTTCATATGTTTTATCCTCCAGCCCCCTAATCATCTTTGTTGCTCTTCTCTGCACTCTTTCTAGAGTCTCAGCATCTTTTTTACATCCTGGCGACCAAAACTGGATGCAATATTCCAAGTGTGGCCTTACCAAGGCATTATAAAGTGGTACTAACACTTCACGTGATCTTGATTCTATCCCTCTGTTTATGCAGCCCAGAACTGTGTTGGCTTTTTTAACAGCTGCTGCACACTGCTGGCTCATATCTAAATGGTTATCCACTAGGACTCCAAGATCCCTCTCACAGGTACTACTATTGAGCAAGGTACCACATATACGGTACTGGTGCATTTTGTTTTTTTGGCCTAAATGTAGAACCTTACTTTTTTCAATGAATAAAATAAAAGCAATTGACATTAAAGTGCTTTATGTAATATGATACTCTGAAGATATATTGCTTCCTCCTTGTTAACTTATCTCTTCCATTCACACCCGGTATTCACACACATATTAACCTGTACTGTGGTTTGTTTCTGCACAGATTACCAAAATGAGGCATATCTAAACCATCCTTAAGCCAAATCAGCTTAGCATACTTTAGCCTAGCCTTACATACAATCAAATATTCAATGACATAGGACAATGAGTTTATGTACTATTTCACTTATTTTTCCAACACAGAAGGAACATTTTTGTTTGTTCTTGATAAAGGTAAACCAATAGTATTCCACGAAGGAAAAATATAGCAACTCATCAGGGTTTTAGTTTTCTACCGAGAGCAAAGCAACACGGTCTTTTTTTAATGGTATGGTTAGAAGAATTTTTGGAAGGACGCACACAGGCAACTGTTAGCAGGAAGAATATTGCAGCCACAATTGGATTCTTGCTTGTTCTAGCTTCTGCAAGAAGCTGATAGAAATTGAGAAGGTTTTAAACTTTTGTTTTATGACTCCTTACTTTCCTTCCATTGCTTAGTTGACTGGGTACCAGGTAGTAAGAAACTGGCTTTTGGACCATTGCCATTCAGTTTTGTAGTAAGAGTCTAGCTAATAACCCATGCATACTTTCCGAACTTGGTCTCTTCAGAAGAATTACAATTTTGCTTGACTGGTTCAGTATAAATAGTGAGTAAGTTATAGGACTCTCCCATCAGGAAGTGCCTATAACATTCATCACCTTCTCAACAAAGGAAACGTGATTTGCATACTAGGATTAAACCAAGTTTTAAGCATAATCCATGAATTAAAGTTTTGGAATGCTCCATTGTTGTCTAGAATACACAGTACAAACATTTTCCACTTCAAAACAAATTTTGTAGTCGATTACATTCCAGCAAAACAATCGGCCCAGGATCCAAATTGTGGCAAATACTTCATTTTTCAGAAACACTAAGCCGTATTTTTCTATACTTCACTGAACAGGGAGTATTATAATTGTTATCTCAAATTCCAAAATCAGAAGAAAAAAGATTTAAGCACAAATCTCTCCAACCCAATTGCTAATGATTGCCTACTACATAATACAGGTAATCCTCAATTTACAACAGTTCATTTACTGGCAGTTCAAAGTTACGGCACTGGGAAAAAAGTGACTTATGACCGTTTCCAACACTTATGACCTTGGCAGCCTCATCACGGTCACGTGATCAAAATCCAGATGCTTGGCAACTGACTCGCATTTATGACGGTTGCAGGGTCCCAGGGTCACGTGATCCCCTTTTTATGACCTTCTGGCAAGCAAAGTTCGTGGGGAAGCCAGATTCACTTAACAACCATGTCATTAATTTAACAACTGCGGCGATTCGCTTAGCGACTGTGGGAAGAAAGGTTGCAAAACGGAGCAAAACTTACTGAACGAATGTTTCGCTTAGCAACAAAAAGGTTGGACTCCACTGTGGTCGTATGGTTGAGGACTACTTGTATGTTAAAAAAAAATAGAGGGAGGGTAGGGTGTCATAACTAGTCTAACCCCAACAATTCAGATCCTAGCTTGGAAAGATGAAACTATACAGATTGAAAATAGTTTCTTCTTAAATTATAGCGTGAGGTGGAGAGATATAAAAGTAGCATTTATCTGTTGTTGCATCATTCAAAGCAGGTAAGTGGAAGGAGACTAGGAAGGACATTATTTCTGAAGGAAAAACAAAAAGACTTAATTAAGGCTAATATATTTGGGGTGCAAAGATGGGAGGTAAGTCCTCGTTGACAGCTAAGAGTCTTAGAAAACTCTTTTAACTCATTGCTGCCTTCTAGAGGCCGTCCAGGTTTTTAGCACGCCAGATATAATAGCCCTAACGAAAGACAGGAACGACAATATCCAATGACAGCTTAATTTCAGGTGAACAATTGGTTTGAACAAAAGGTTCCAGCACTTCAGTAACATTTTCAGCCCACTGCATCAACCTCAAAGGGAAAACACACAAAGCAGCCTCTTGCAGAAACTGACTGACATTGTTAAGACGTGTTTATCAAACAGTGTACAGGGAAAAAAAAAACACCACAAAAATGGTGGTGTTTGCTGACATCATCACTTTGTAAAGAACACCATGTCGACTCTTCATATTCATAGCAAGAGCCTTCTAGGACAGAGTTCTCCAACCTTGGCAACTTGTAAGACTTGTGGACTTCAACTTCCAGAATTCCTCAGCCAGTGAGGAAGTTGGGAGTCTGAAGTCCACAAGTTGCCAAGGTTGGAGACCCCTGTCCTAGAAATCATCCTTCGTGCTTAAAATGCAGAGCGATTATTAGACCTGGTTTTAATAAGGGCATTTTTTTTTTCTTTCTGGCTGTGCTTTTCTTTTTCAACAGCCTCAAAATAACCCAGAGAGTTTAAAGTGGAAGAGGCCAAGAATCAAACGTGACTATTCTAACCCAAAGTTTGGTTACCGCAGGTGAATCTCCCTCCTCGTATCTAATCTCTCTGCGTATCTGCCTTTTCTTGAAATGTTGATGGTTCTACAATTGCAATATATGCCTCAGAACCTACCCCAGGCAGCGCCACGTTTACTCACATAGTATAGCAAAGCATGCCAGCCGGATATTTTCATCGTGTCTCTGTATGTATAGAAACAGGGCAGTATATATTCCCTACTGCAGATAAATTTTAAATTAAGAGATGCCCTGGTCCCATTGAAGGCTAGCTGATTCTCAATTTATTTTTTTTCCTGGCAGCAGCAGATTCTGTGGCAATTTTTGAATTCAGGCCCATACATTAAACCTCATTGTAAAAAAAAAAAAAAAAAAATCCCACACGCAAATGAAGTCTAATGATTTGCTTGTCTCTAAAATTACCACGATTACAGCAACGCGAGCTAAGAAACTCAAGTGATACGACAAGGAGGGGTTTTATTGCGTATTTAACCGAATTGTGGGGCCGGGGGCTGCTGCGAAGATAATCATCACCTGTATGGCAAAGCTGAGGACTCAAAATGGAATTGACGAGATGGGTGGGTATTTTAATAGATATTTTTTCATATTATACTCCCTGCTGGGAATAATGGAAGTCATCGTTTGTGCCATAAAAGAGGTCAGAAATAGACAGCTGTTTCTGTGTTCCGTTACATAAAGGAAAACTTTTTAAGTTCTGGCACAGAAGGAATTAAACTAAGCGTGTTCCTAACTTTATTTAGCCAGATGCATGAGGGAAATTCACATTGATCCAGCACTATATTCTTGGTTGGAAATGAAATGATTTCCCGCCCCCACCTTTCTTACATTTATTGTAAAACTCTCTTTAGTGATCTGCTTGTTGCCGTTACAGAATTAAGTTCCCAACCAAAGGACAGGGGAAAAAAGAATTAAGTAGATTATTGCAGGTCTATTTATATATTTTGTTCAAATAACTGGCAAACTGTAGTAGTATTCTTCTTTTGTATCCCTCTTTTTTGTATTTATTCACGATTTGCCATTCATTAGGACTCCACTTTAGTGATATGCCTGTCAAGAGTGCTCAAATGTTCAATCCTTGCTGAAGTCTAACGTTCGTAAGATAGGAAAAAGAAAGTTATGCTTTCATTTTGACATACTGTCTAGCATCCAAACAAAAGGCAATGAAACCTTCCCATTCTTCTCCAGGTTAGATTTTGTGGAAATTCAACAACAAATTCTATCTTACTTAATACATCTATGTATTTTTAATATAAGAATATTTCCCTTTTTTTTTCTTTTACCAGGACTGAGATTTTTCAAAATAAAAATAATTATCATGAACCTTTATTAAGCGGCTCACATTTTAATATAAATCACACTAAAAAGTTTTTTTTTGTTTTTGTTTCATTTTGTTTTGTGTGTGTGTGTGTGTTTTTTTTAAAAAAAGCTATTTACACTACAGTGCTGACACATTAAAAAGGAAACAAAATGGTATAAATAAGCTCTATGGAAAAGCCTGGAATTGTCAAAAAGAATTCGGGCTTATCTTACAAAAAATATATATGTTAAATGTCAGCTCTATTCTAAAACCTACAACTCATATTTAAAGACTTTTTTATGTTATACCTGCAGTGTTTACAGTGCATCTGGCCCTAAGTGCTTTCAAACAGTTTACAGTTATGGACAGGCACTGAGGAATGTTACAAAGCTACATGTACTATTTTATGTTGCCACAGCTGCAAGGGCAGGTCAGAAAGACATCCTGCCTCACAGAATTGTAAGCCTCCTTACATTGTTGTCATTATATTTTAAAAGTACTTTAAAAACATATACGCAGGCCCACGCACACGCACGCACGCACGCGCACACACACACTTAACACAAAAAATCATCTTCTGGTTTGCCATGCAGACTTGGGTAAGTTGAGCTCCTGTGTCTCGCGTCTTCCAGATTCGCATGACCCCCAGGGCACACGCTGTCCTGTAAGTATTTGTGGCCAGGCTCGGGGTTCGAGTCAGTCTCGAGTCTCCACCCTGTCAAATATGCGTGATCCAGTCTCGCTTTCACTTTCGAACATTCTGCAGCACTGGAGGCGGGCGCCATCTTTTCTGGAAGGTCGACGGGAAGGGTCTCCCTGGGATTCTGGGGGGAGAAATCGGGTTCGTGTGGCGGGCACGAAACCTCCTGTTTCATGTATTTAGTCTGAAGGCTACTTAAGAATTTGGTTCCTTCGTAGGCGTGGACATCCGCGGGATGGGTGGCGCCCACAGTCTGAAGTCCCGTCAGAGAAGACATGGAGTCAGTCGGGGGATCCGTGTCGTAGGCGGTTTTGTTTTCTGCCTCCGAGTGGTAGAGCTTGAGCCGCACGTGCCACGCCAAACTGCACACCGCCGAAACCGTCTTAAACTGATGTATAACATTCCGTGGGATAAAATAAATATCGTTATCGTACAACTGAATCCTGGCGTATCGAATGCCTTCCCTTCGTAACTGGTTAAGTTTTGCGTCGTCCACCCACTGGACGCACTAGAAGAAAGAAGAGAGAAAATAAAAGAACCCCCCCTTCAAAGATTCGGAATATTCTTAAACATCAACTGGCCATCAAGACAGTTACCTGGGAAAGCGGAGGCTCGTGCAAATCCAACTGCAGTCGTTGAACTACCTCTAAGAAATCGTCCGCGTGAAAACAAATTACGTCTTTGGTTATGCGAGGTTGTTCAACCCTACACACAGGGGGGGGGGGGGAAATAACCAAAGTTGCCATTCAGGATTATTAAAAATTGTTACTAATTTTTTTATAAGCAAGTTAAGCAAAAGTCTATAAAAACGCAATAAGCTGTACAGGTAAGTCCTTGACTTACAACAGTTCGTTTAATGACCGTTCAAAGTTACAATGGCACAGAAAAAAAGTGATTTATGACCATTTTTTCACACTTATGACCGTTGCAGCATCCTCATAGCCATGTAATCAAAATTCAGATACTCAGCAAGGATAATGGCAACAGCACTTAGATTTTATAGGGCTTCACGGCCCTCTTTAAGCGGTTTACAGACTCAGCATTTGGCCCCCAACAATCTCGGTCTTCATTTTACCAACCTCGGAAGGATAGAAGGCTGAGTCAACCAACTGACTCATATTTATGACGATTGCAATGTCTCTGGGTCATGTGATCACCTTCTGCAACCTTCTGACAAACAAGATTCACTTAACAATCGTGTTACTTATTTAACAACTACAGTGATTCACTTAACAAATGTGGCAAAAAAGATCGCAAAATGAAACAAAACTCACTTATCAACTGTCTCGCTTAGTAGCAGAAATTTTGGGCTCAATGGTGGTCATAAGTCGAGGACTACCTGTACAGAATTATATCTTCAGTGTAATATAAATCATAGCGGCACATAAACTGCACTTGGGGTAAAAAAGCATTTAAAGAGGGACATGAAACCTCACTTAGCGAAGAAACAGTGGTGGGTGTTGTTAATTATGGGGAATAAAACTAAAAATTAGCAGTTAATACGATTGCAGAAGTAAACCTAGATTTGCATGTCTCTGGAACTGTCTAATCTTGGAACTGTGAACATACAGATGGCGAATGTATGTCCGAATGGAGGAAAGTTAGGTTTTAAGGAAAAGGTTACATAACATAACCCAGAATGAACGCCTCATACTGTGTCAGATTTGCAATACAGATGAGACTTGTTTATTTTGGCGCACAGTTCCTAAAACACTCAAGCATTTGAGGATGAAAGATGAACAGAAGAGGGGAAAAAATTCAGCCAGGAGAAGATCTTGGCATCAGGCTGCCCAATCACAGATGGAGTGCCCAGCTGATTGCAGTATGCAAATCGCATCAACCAATAGCGCTGAAAGGCATCATGAACCATTTGCCAAAACTATATTGCAATTCACTGATGTAAGATTTATATAATTTACATTATCTTTTTCCCCCCGAAAATAGCTCTTCTTCTTTGTGCCCAAAATAGGAAGTATTAGAAGCAGATGCTGAAAATATCACTTTAGCAAATGAAAGTTCTTTCATCCATCAGACAAAAAACATTGAGAATGAAGATGAAAAATTTAATATTTAATTCAATCAACCAGCCAATGAACTATTCTTGCAACCAAGAAGAGGCGATAGCTATATTGGAAAATGAAACAGGTGAAACAGTTGAAGGATGGCTGTTCTAATAAATTTCATAAACCATATTTGAAAGTTAGCAGTTTCCAACCTTTTTTTAAAAAAAGCAAATAAAATTACAATGTTGAAGTGCAGTCTGAAGGATTGGATTACAGCAAAGCCATCCAAAAAGCTATTAAGTTCTATTTCGTAGTGACTAAGAGGTAAGTAGGAGGCGATATCAGAGAGTGAAATGCAGAAACTATACGGATCAAGAAATCAAGATGACAATAAAGAAAACTTTGTGAAATCCCAAAGTAAAATTACTGGCATTGAGAGAGCCATGTCAATAACGTGATTTCTATCATTGGTTTCTCATCTCATCATGATGTCCAGTGGTACTATCCACATGTATATGCTCTTCAAGAGCTAAACATATAGGAACAGCATGTTTCCAAGATTATTAAAACTGGACATTTTCTTCAAGCCAATCAGAAAAGTACTTTTTCTCCTCTCACCCTCTCTCTAATATTCTCTCTTTCTTTCTTTAATACACTGTCTCTTCCTCCCTCACCCCACACTCTGTGTAAGTGTGTGTCTCTATGTTTGTTGGCTTTTCTTTCCTATTGCATTCTGTAACTAAAAGAAAGTTGATTCTGATACACAATTATTGGAAAATTAAATTTCATACAGCAATATTGTTTTTGTAACTGTAGAAAATGTAAAATGGGACGATTGAAAATTGTCCCATATATCGAGTATACTGTGGAAGTAAAGCTCATTTAGCATATTTTTAAATTTAAATTTAACAGACATAAGGAAGACATTGTAGTAATTGATGCCAAAGTTCTGCGTCTTGTACTAACTGTTGCTTAATGAGGAGAGAACCAAATAGTTCGGCAACAGACTCACAGAAATGAATTCAAGAAATGTTTTACACTGAGCTGTGAGAAAAGAGTAAAGCAGTAGGATTCACAAGTCAGACAAGACACTGACTCAGTACAAGGCAGCGTCTGGCTAGCATTGTCTGAGTTTAAAAGCTATACTGAGACCATCTTGGTTAATTAAGTACAGAGATGAGAAACTTTCAGGCTATTCTTACTGCGGTTGACTAGTCAGGGAAACAGACAGAAGCAAAGTATTATTTCCAAGAAAACTACATGGCGAATGGAAATATCCATAGAATAAGTCACAAGGACTTGGAGGCTTTACTATTAACTATATAATCCAATTTCAAACCAAAAGATTAATTATTATTATCCCATTCTTCCATTCTTTAAGTGCCAGGCAATTAGCAGTTCTCCAATCAAGGTACAATTTTCATTTTTCTAGGTAACTATGTGGATTACCCCCATTGATAAGTATGGCAACAAAAATAAGTCTTCCTTCAGTATCATTTTAAATGTCTTTCTTTTAATGCTGCTGAATGCTGTTTCATATGAAAATTCTTACTAAATGGTATGTCTACTGATAAAATGTCTAGAAAAAAACTGAGAAAAGGACATTTAATCCAACCTCCCAGACGAGTATGTTTGAAGATATCCAGTGAAAAAGATCTCAGAATCTCTTGGTTTAATTGGTTCCATTATCAACCTGCTCTTATCAGTAAGATATGTTTTCCTAATCCAAAATTGCCTTGATCTATAATTAAAAATCATTGTGTGGGGGTCTTTGGTACTCTCTGAGCTTGGTCCGTTTCTTGCAGGCGTATTATTACCCAATTAAGTAACCTTTATCAGTGCTAGAAGGGAGTGGGGTTTGCTCTTACACAGGCAGGGCAAGCCACTAGTATATAAAAATAAGATCAAACTCCACTCCCTTTTACTACTGATGGCGTTTCCTATTTTGGTAATGAAATGTCTTCAAGACATTTCATTACCAAACTACCACCACCAAGTAGCCCACAATTAAACCCTGAGCTATAAATATTCTATCTATAAACATCCATGTGCCATATCTGTGCCACTTTTGAATGACAGAGAACCAAGGTTTGATCTTTTTCTGTGAGACATTCCTTCAAGTACTTGAAAGATGCTTTCATAACCCACTTTTGGACCATTTTCTCATTGATAAAACACGTCTAGTATTCTGCAGATATTTTCCTGAACCGACCGGCAATCACATACCATTCTCCACAATGCACTGCCTTTAACACTCCGACGGCAGCTGTAGTCTGTCGTTCAAACCCTTGCCCTATGTGATCGGCGTGTGCTCTCGTCCTGTCTTCAAAAAGCATCTCACGAGGCTCGCTAGTACGAGGTAGGTACTGCAGGTTTTTAATTTCATTGGTAGTTCTGTTAAAACGGAATAAAAGGAAGGGTAGGCATTTTAAAGATTTCGGCTTCATAGGTTTATTAATTCCACTCACAGCATGAAGTGGGGAGAGACAGTCCTACAAATAACCCGATCCCAACACACACACATATACGTATCGCACCGTTTTCCAATTCTTCCATGAGATAGGATGGGCTGAGAAAGGGGAATTAGGCCAAACAGCACCAAGTGAGTTTCTATGACTAAAAGTGGACAAGATCCTGGGATTTTCCTTGCCCTAAACCACAACACCTTGATCACTAGACCATACCTGACTCTTTAATTAACATAGCCATAACTGAATATCCCTTTCCACAAAAGAAGCTTTCACCACACTGTCGAAATACGAGCACTGAGGCAGAGTTCTCAACACTGAGATATGTCTGCCCAAAGACTAAATAAAAACACTAAGGCCGGAGTCATGGATATGAGCATGTCCTGGATCAAACTCTGTAAAAATGAGTATTTTACATATGAAATTAAATCACAGAAAGTCTTGCCCTAAATTTTTTAATACACCTGTATTATTTAAGACATCCTTAGCAGTAGCCAATCTGTTTTATCATTTAACCATTGAAGGTCACCAAAGATAGCAACTCATCATTGAAGGTGGTCAAACCAATTTTGTATTTTTTTGTTTCTTTCTTCCTTCCAGCCGTCCCATACATCAGGGGTCACAGACCAGTATCGGTCCATGGCTTGTTTGGAAGCAGGAGGTGAGCAGCGGGCAAGCGAGCCAGCTCCATCCGTATTTTGAATCCACTCCCCAGCACTAGTATCACTGCTCCAGCTTCACCCAAAAACATCAGGCACTGGATTCTCATAGGGGTTTGAACTCTACTGTAATCTGCACATGTAAGAGATATAGATTGTGCGATCCTCCTCCCCTGTCCCGCCTCCCGGTCCATGGAAAAATTGCCCTCCACAAAACCAGTCCTTGGTGCCAAAAAAGCTGAGTACCGCTGCCATACAAAAAATTCTAACCCCAGTTTTCCTCTACAGTTTTTGCTCTTCTGACAAAATTCTTATCATTTTACCCAAATCCATTTGTAATCTTTATGAAATAATTTAAGTCTCTGATATTTCAATGTAAATGCATAGTCCACATCATATTTTTGATACATTATTTTTGTACACTCATTTTTAATTTTTTTTAAATGATCATCTTGTTCATCATTTGTAAATCCGGTATTTCCATCTCTTTCTTGCAAGTTTCTTTCTTTTTTTTTACTATTTGGGGAAAGGGACCCCACCCTTTTAAAAAAATATATTTTTGCATTAGGTTAATGAATGTATCCATTTTATTTAATAATTACTGAAATAATTGGGGGGAAACCCAAATAAAATCAAATAGTGGCATACATGTTGCATGAAATGTGGACTGCTTATTTCCTTAAAGGGAATAATTATTAAATAAATTTATTTCTTTGCCAGAAAATAGCATCTTTAAGAGCAAGAGGTGGAGGGGGGGGAGGAGAAACATTAACAGTAACAGAATCTTTAATTAGTTATCTGACATCAATCTCTAAAGCCCTTTTTGGACTTTAGCTGCTGTTTAGGACAACAAAATGTGATACCTGAGAAACCAGTTCTTAGGGTGTGTGCTCTATACACTGACAATACACAGTCACTCCATTGCCAATTGTCAGACAAGAAAGATCAGGTCCACATGTGAAGATCCTATTAAATTGATATATTGCTATAACCTATGTACCAGAATCTTCTCAACCAAAGGCAAGTACCTGTTTTAGATAAAAGTCAAGAGAATTCAAGGGAGGTTAGACTTAAGTCTGCTTGTGGCTACATAGGATTCTAGATTGATTCCTCTTTTAACTCCGCCTCCCAGATTCTGCCACTCCTTCTGCTACACCAATCCTGGAACGGAGTATTAAATATTACTGAATATTGAAGTCAACCAGATATTACAACATACCTTTTCCTTTTGAAAGGCGACTTTGGCATATCTGCCACGGGAATCATTTGTTCTCCTGGACGTACCCACATGATGGGACCATCATCACTGTCTTTCCGACTTTCTAGTTTAAGACTAGAAAGAGTCCCCCATGGTAAAGTACACTAAAATGAAACACTTATGTTTAAAATTTGTTATTTTCTGATACTATTTTAAACTATTTATTTCACAAAATGAAAAATACTGGGTATCCATCTACAACTGATAACATTATTGGCAATTTGATTAATGCAAAGCATTGGAACATTCAATTTGAACCGAGATTGAAACCCAGACTGAAACTTGTACATTCCCAATATTTTGAAATCAAAGTGATGAGCATTGCAAATGTGCCCATTTCTGCAATAAACTACTATCTACATGTTATGAGCTTCAGAATTTTAAATCTTTCAGTTTTGCTTGAACATGTGCAATGGATGCAGTTTTAAAAAATTAAAGTATAAGCTCTTAAAATATGAATGTAACATACAAGTTGATATATATATATATATATATATATATATATATATATATTCTTGATGTTAAATAATTTATTAATTTTGACTCTCTCATTAGATTAAGGAATTAATTACTGAACAATAGCATGTTTTTATTTGAAATAAAGGTTCCAACACATTCTAATTTCCATCTTACTTTTAACAAAGGTGAGTCTTCCAACATATCAAGGAACTCTGGAAAATAATCCCCAACTTCCTCATCTACTGCTCCAACCAAGCTGATTTGTCTCATCGGGCCAGCTCTGTATGTACCATGGGAATATGTTCTTTTTACCTGAACAAAAGCCAATTAAAGTAAAAAAAAGAAAGGACCAGTTTACTTTATACCCAGCATAATGTGCAAAATTATTTAAATATGTAAAACTATGCTATATATTTTCTGAAATGCAAGCAATACTTGGTATTAAATGTTGTTCACAAAACAATAAACGTAATTTTAGATACAGATTGCTGTCAAGTGCAATGTTAAATTATCACATCAATATATGTTTAATGAAAGGATCTTAAATACATTATTGTAAAAATTAAACTTAAACAACTTTGGCAAATAAGAGCAATCAGATAGTATCAAGTTCCATTTTTAGGTCACCTAAAGGAAGCAGACAGAGTATATTCTTAATTTTAAAAAAGGGAAGTATTCATACTTCATACACAATACTCTATTTTTATAAAAAAAATTATTGAGAATAATTGTTTACTTTTTATTACTTTTACTTATTACTTTATGACTTCTCTCTGTCAAGGTATAATTTCAAGAATGCATTTCCATTTATAAGAGGCAGAAAATGATCTCTCATGTAAGCTGCTATCTCATTTTTTTTGCCAACACTGCTCTGAATGATGGAATCAATCAAGTTGTCATCAGGCTGTACTTTCAAGGTTATTCAGCTGAATAGTCAGCATCCAGTAATGGCTTTTTAAATTACCAGATGATCTAATGCACACACAGAGTTCCTATATTCAACCCACTAAAATAACCGATTGTACAGTTGTCACTTATGCAACAGTGCTAATCTTTACATCTCTCTAGTCAAAGATTCAAGTTTCTGGGCGCTAGACAATGCTTTTTTTCATGTGTGTGGTTTTTTTTCCCCAATGTATGTTGTTCCCACAGACAAAATGCAATAAACCCTTCACTAGCATCCTGGCAGCCAAATATCACTCCTAATCCATTAAGCATACTATTTCCACAGAAGCCCCTATAGACAACTTTAGTTTACCAATCCATCAATCAAAGTTGGATGCCCTGAATTTTTACACACAAACTCATACATGCATGAGGAAAATTTCTGAAGATATTTTGAGAGATTAAACTCTTTTATTTTGCATAATTCATATACAGACCCAATTCCACAAACTCTGGGCATCTTACTGAAACAAAGCCAAAACCACAAGAACACTCAATTAGCACAATGGACATCATTAAAACAGTCTAATGGACCAGGTCTTAAAGGCTAAGAACCATTTGGTTTTAACCTGCTGAGCATTTTAAAGTCTACTGCAGGATAGTTGCTCTGTAATTGATTGTGGAAAATATATCCATATTAAAATTAAAGTCATTGGCATTGATTGTGTAAGTAATGCAGTAACCACTCTGATAAAAAAAAACCAGTCAGCCTTTTTATAACAATTTTGGTTTTAGATTTTGATCCAATAAATGTAGTTAAAATAAAGCTTATTCTATTATTTCTTAAATTACATTTTTTACTGCATCCACAATGACATCAAATACACTCTCAAAAAGAATGCTGAGGCCCAAATGTTTTCAATGATGATTATAAAAACTTTTCCAGGAATTTATCATATGGTATGGAAAGTTATCACACAAAACACGCCGGCCTATTTATAGATGGTAGAGAAAGCAATATATTTCAGGGAAGATTGCCTGCCCCCTTTCATCTGTTCTAGCTATACAGTATTATAAGAAAACTGATGAACTTTTATCTATATGATTTAAATAGTGGAATACTATCTTTTCCTCTCCCTGAACAGTTTTCATTTCCCCAGGGCATTGCAATTAATACAGGTCCTCGACTTACAAGAGTTCATTTTCCTTCATTTCCACCCTTTTCTTCCCTCCATCTGTTTTGTTGTCTTTAGTGTAAAGTCTGAGGTTAAAGACTACTGTAAACATCCCATTTCACGGATTGTTGCCATCTGCTAAAACTAGGGACCGTTTTGAAATGGTTTTTCACAGCCATACAATTCTGTTTTCACTTCCTTTTTCTCCTCCCTCTTCTCAACTGAAAGTTCTGCTGAGGCAATATTCGGATTGCTTTGTTGCTGGCTTGTCAGGAAGTGGTTAATTAGCTTTTAATTGCCCCATATATTCTATGTCACTTAACAGACAATAAATAGAAGAGAAAAATCTAAAACCGCACAGATAAGTCTCTCTCTCCACACACACACACAACACACACACACACACACACACACACACACACACACGGAGGGAGGGAGGGAGGGAGGGAGGGAGGGAGGGAGGGAGGGAGAAACTAATAAGAATTCTGCTTCTACCACCCCCGACTCTCTCTGAATGAGAGTAATGAAAACAAATGTTATTTCATAAATACAATATCATACAAATATTTACTCTGTGAGAAATGATTTAGTTAACCTCTTGATAAATTGTAATGTACTTTGTTTGGTTTTCACTAAATGAAATAAGAGTCTAGTTTTTCTAGTTTCTAAGCCGTGATCTATGCCCTAGTATTATGTATGAACTAGGCCACAGTGGCTTACTCAGCATGCCAAATTATATCTGATTTCTAAAGCAGAGAAATTTGTCCAATACATTTCTTCTAAGACTCAAAAGAGACATGTTGTATACGTAGAAACACACCTTATTTACAAAGCCTAAATGTAACACAGGTAGTCCTCAATTTGCAACAGTCTGTTTAGTGACCATTCCAAATAACGGCACTGGAAAAAAAGTGACTTATGACCGTTTTTCACACTTACGATGTGATATGCAGCATCCCCATGGTCACGTGATTAAAATTCGGAGCTTGGCAACCGACTCATGTTTATGACAATTGTAGTGTCCTGGGGTCACATGACCACTTTTGCCACCTTCTGATAAGCAAAGTCATTGAGGGAAGCTAAATTCACTTAACCACCGTGTTACCAACTTAACAACTGCAGTGATTCACTTAACAACTGAGGCAAGAAAGGTCGTAAAACGGGGCAAAACTCACTTAACAAATGTCTCACTTATCAACCGAAATTTTGGGCTCAATTGTGGTCATAAGTTGAGGACTACCTGTAGTTCCTTTTCATAACAGCCTTGCAACTCCTTCTGCGAATAAATGCAAACAATTATTTTTCAGGAGAGTAACTGGGGAGCCCAATTTGTATATTGCACTAAAAATTCTTTGGTTTAACAGCAATTTACTGAATACAATTTACTCACACAAAATACTATCTCTCTCAAAATCCTGTTTACCCGCACCCAATATTCCACAATCACATTATCAAAATTCAATAGCCAAATGGCCATATGGGTTATTTATTATACAGTAGTGGCCAAAATTGTGGAAACCTTTTGTGAAAAGGGTATTTTTGAGGGTTGATGGCTAATAACACCATTTTTTTGGGGGGGGGGGTTTCCAAGAGAATCCTATTCCACTGCTGGAATGGCCTGGGAATAGCCCTGACCTTAACCCAACTGAAAATCTATGGAGCCGACTAAAGAAACTTTTTAGTCAGAAGGGACCCAGCAATAAAACCCAGTTAATAGAAGCCATCATTCAATCTTGGTTTCACATTATAACAGCTGCAGAACTAAAAGACTTGGTTCACTCCATGGGAAGACGTTGTAAGGCAGTCATTCATGCTAAAGGTTACCCAACTAAATATTAACTGACATGCCCGCCCTGAGTCTTCGGAGAAGGGCGGTATAGAAATGTGATAAATAAATAAAATAAATAAATAAATTTTTGTATATCTCATTTTTTTCTACATGTTTCAATTTTCTTCTTTATACTGTAACTGCTATTCCAACCTAGCAGTTTTGAAAGCACGTAAAAATGCAAGTAGGAAAAATAGGGACCACCTTGGTGGGAAGAGAACAGCGTTCCGTGAGCCTTTGGCGTTGAGTCATGCCGGCTCTTTGGCTTTGAAACGGAGATGAGCACCGCCCCCTAGAGTTGGCAAAGACTAGCACGTATGTGCGAGGGGACCCTTTACCTTTTACTGTAGTGCAATTTTGGGTGGGTTTTTTATTTTCATTTTTTGATTCCCTCATTAAAAACGAAAGAACTAGAAGTGAAAGACCTCTGGGAGATAAAGTACATTTCATCATCAGAGACCATATAACTATATTATGGCTTAAATTCAACAACATGATTTCAGGGTATCTTGGGACCTTTTAAACAGGGATATAGTAGGTTTTTTTTCTACCAGAGGCCTTCCAACTTTTATTTCAACCCCAAATCTAGAGGTGGGGGAGGGAAGAGGATTAGGTCTTGTCACATTACCTGATACAATGAGTTTTGACTCCCACTACATCTTTATTTCACATATTTTTGCATACGCAAATATGTAGCTTTGGATCATTTTTCTCAAATCCATGAATAAATATGTTTTGACTCATTTGCTTAAATTGGGTTCTCTCAATTTAGTTTTAGGACTTGGGGCATAGGACTATATAAGACTACAGTGGCAATTAAAAATTTTAGGACACTTTTTTTAATGCCATTGTATAATTTTTAGCTTCAGTGGAGTACATTCCAAGTTAAATTAATCAATTCATTAAAAGGTACCATCTGAAAATTTAATAATCTCAAGGTTTTATAACGGGTCCATGATATGGTTGGAGAGTGAATCCTGGTGCATTAAGAATGGGGCAGATCTGCTCCTGAGTCTAGTAGGCATTTTGTTCAGCTCTCTAAATATAGAAAGAGAATGATTACATGCGCTGTGACTGAACCTGTTCTATTTTTAGAGCAAGAATGAAATGAACAAGTTTAACAAGCAGCAAATTATATTCTAATACAAACAATGGAACTGGGTGAAATTCTACTTCTCCAAGCAGGAGCAAAATCATGCAATTCGGTGTAATGGAATGGGTGGATGACTTTGGGGAAGGAGGGGAAGAGATTCTACTTAGGAACCCATCAGACAAGAGAGCCAGGAGTCCCCATACCTGCTTCTTGTTCGCTGCCTTGCGTTATTTATAAAAATAATAAAGGCAGGATAAAAAAAATAAATATAAATAAATAAAAGGACAGTCAAGAAAAGAAACTTGTGAAGGACCTGCCCTAATGGATCAAGCAGTTAAAATTGCTGGCAGGAAGTTTGTATTTTCAGACTTGCAAGATTCTGTCAAGGTGGCCTTACAACAAAATAGTTCATATTTCCTGTCTGGTTTACCTGGGTAGGCAGATGTCGATCTTGCAAGTCCGCAAGTCTGGCTGCCACTTTGAGCTGCTTGATCCATTAAGGGAAGTCCTTCCTAAGTTTCTTCCTTTGACCATAAGCAGCTGGGGGCTCCTGCCTCTCTTCTGTGATTATTTCCCAGCCAGCATCTCTCCCACATTTTCCATTACATCTACCCAAGCATGAATAGAGTTCCCCCTTTGCCACTCAGAAATCCTCCATTCATTAATGTAGTAAGGATTCCTCAAACATACAAAACTCATTTTAAAAAAATCAAATAACAAACAAATGAAAATGAATTATTTCATTTGTAAAAAGTGTGACTGGGGTTTTCCCCCCAAAGCCCCTTAATTCATCCTAGCCACAATATTCTTTTCATAATGTAATTCCTCTCTGAACACAAGGAAGAGGAGAGAAACTAACTTGCAAATACTTAAAAACGTATTTGATACAAAGCCAAAGCTGATACAAACTGTTTTCACAGGAAGAAAACAATACCTAAAAGGCAATATATGTAAATAAATTTCAAAGGACTTCAGTTTTGAGCTAGTTCTCCAAAATAAACCACAATGTAGATATTGGCATAAAATACTACAAAGGTTTTCTGCCTTACATAATTCTCCACACAACTTCTTTTTTTTTTTTTTTCAAACAACACCAAGTATCACAGATTCTAGAGATGGACTGAACATTAACAAAGAAGCTATGAGTCTGACAAAATAGAAAAATCAACACACTGGGTAGCAATACATACAAAAAGAGCAATTATTCTGGTCGGGGTTCTAGTCCCTTTGAAGGATGAGGTTTGTGATTTCGGGATGTTCTGGACATTACACCTCAATATCAAGATAGCTGCTGGGACTATGAATGCCATTGTCAACCACAGCCACTGCTGTTGCATCCTTTCCTCTAAAATATATATCTGGGTATATGGTTACATATCTGAGATCAGCTTTCTACAATGAGTCACTTTCACATCTACGGAATTCCAGAATTCTTCAATCAGCATGGCCATTGCTGAGAATATTCCCAGGTTTGACAAAGCTGGGTAATTCAACCTCCAAATTAAATTACTGTAATATATTCTACATGAAACTCTCATTAAGGAGGATCCAGAAGGAGGGTAGAACAAGATGTGGTTCCCCAATCATTTTTTACAGCTTGCTAGGAGATGGTTTTCAGGTCCAATTCAAAGTGTCGCATATAACTGATAAGAACCTTAAATTGCCAGGGATAAGAATATTGGAAAGACCGGCTATCCCCAAAGAAACTGCCCTGACAGCTGGGGCCATTGAAAAACTGTTCTTTACAAGAAAAGGCAGGCCAGATGGCGACAGTATCCTGTTTTTTTCAATGTAGCACTTCAATTTGACTTTGCCTTGCCTTGATACTTCTGAGATAAGCAGCCAAGAAATTTTTATTTTACAGGCTTTAAACAGTTTAATTGGTTGTTAAACTTGCCTCTTTGGTGCCTCTTTCAAATTGCATTTTAAGGTGTTTCTTACATTAAGATATTGTATAAACATGTAATTAACTCCTTCTGAAGATGGCATAAATGTTTTTATAATTACAACATCATTCCAATTCCATAGTTGGAAAATATTTTTAAACCCTTTAATGAATATTTTGACGTTGGATTTTGAACTTCATTTTTCGTGTATGTCCTTTTACTATTTTTAGACTACAAATAAGATAGAGATTAAGATTATTATATTGAACTGCAATGGAGAGGAATCCAAATTTCAGATGATGTCCTTCTGCCAGGAAAAAAAGTACACTCAAATAAAATTCAGTCACCTCTAGGCAGCATACTAGTCGAACAAATAAATAAGTAAATAAATAAATGAAATGATAAAAACAGGCAAAAGATCCTGTAGAGCAGGGGTCTCCAACCTTGGCAACTTTAAGACTTGTGGACTTCAACTCCCAGAATTGAAGTCTTAAAGTTGCCAAGGTTGGAGACCCCTGCTGTAGAGCATGGGTGTCAAATTCGCTGTGTCATGTTGGCATCACGTGACATTTCACGACGTTTTTCCCATTCGGGGAGCTGGGGTGGGCAGGGCCTGCGATTGATGCACCCGGCCTACAGACTGCCAGTTCGACATCCCTGCTGTAGAGCATCTGATTTTCCGTTCCAAGCTAAAGTATCCAAGTGCAGCTGAAACCAATCCAAGAGATTCCCTGCCCTATAAACGGGTATATGGGGAAATCTCTCTCTCCCTGTGTCTCTCTGTCATTTCTGTCGCCACATTCCCCCATCCCATATACAGCAAAGCTTATTAATTAAATGTAACTATCTTGATCTTAACACTGAACTTTTCTATGGAATGATTACTAAATGAATACTCTTGGCTATACTTCAAAACTATGGTGGCCCAGGAGGAGAACTCAAACATCAGCAAAACCATACAGCTTCTGCAACATGAAAATAACTTTCCATTTTAAACTCCTCCACATTCTTTTAATCAAGCAGAAAATTGCTGGGTGTTTGTTTATAGGTAAGTGGCAAATACTAATATGTGAAAAACTCGAGAGTAATCTATTTTTTTAAACTACACAAAATCTAAAATCAGAAACTATCAATCCTTCAAAAATACACTTGCAGGCATAAAACAAACATGAATTATTATTCTAATTTTGCAATGGAAGGGTTGGATATGTTGCGTTTCTTTTCCTTCAGTTACTGTAACACAACCACAACTTAAGGTGGGCTCAAGGCTTCGCTGGGTCTAGGTGTGATAAGCTTATACAAGACTGCAGCCACTTCACTTGTAGACAAAATGACCCGCTTTGACCAAAAGGTGCTTTATCAGGAGGCAACTGGACTTGGTTTTTTTTCTTTTGATGACATTTCACTTCTCATCCAAGAAGGTCTTCAGGTCTGACTGGATGGTGAGGAATGGAAGGATTTATACCCATTGCAGACAGCTGGTCATTTGTATCCTTTTAGAATGAGGACCTGGATGACTGAGAATCTCCATAGACAATGACCTGCTTTGACTTTCATTAACCATCTTTAAGAATTGTTCTTTCCCCTACAGTTTCTATTCTTTGGTTTTCAGCCTTAATGGAAGCAGAAAGGTCCAAAGATATTCAGAATATACAAAACTAGCACCTCCTACCCCAAAGGCAACAAGGAACACAAGGCAGAATTTCCATGAATTATGTAGGCAATCTAAACTGTGAGCAGGTAATTCACAGGATCTTTTTATTTGTCTTATCTTATTAAATAGCCGTTACTGCTATCATTTTTGTTCTCTACATAGCACGGTATAAAGAGAAAAAGCACTAGTAGTAAAAATTTTTTAGGAAGCTCATTGTCTTATTTAACAAATTTAGAGAATTTGAGAGAAAAGGAGCAACAACTGGAACATTGAATAGGAAGCAAAATGTATTTTTTGAAATATGAAATATTTTAAGAAATATCTTACCTGAGCATGAAAATTGGACATAGTCGTGGTCTCTATGTCTTTCTTTCCCAAAATCTCCATTTTCACTGGCGAATTGGGAAAATTAAAGGAAAAGTAGTCTAAAAAGTCAGGTAAATAAGTAGCTGCCCCATGAACAATTCCCATTACATAGTAAGCGGCACAGTTCTCCTGTTCACTAAAAACCAAAGCCAGAAACTCTTCTGCAAATCTCTCCATCTCCACAGGAGACAAGTGGGAGAGCTCCTTCGTGTAGGCGTGAACCACCGAGGCACCTCCGTTAGGCTGGTGCTCCACGTGAATGAACTCTTTGAACTCCAGCGCGTCCAATCTTTGCAGCTTATCCTGAACCCGTGGCTCCTTTAACGAGACAAAGGGAAACTCACTGTTGTCCACTCTCTTGGACTCAGAGTCCTTCTTGGGATTCTTATGTTTCTCATTGAAATCTTTAAGATGGTGGTGGTGGGGATGATGATGATGGTGATCCACAATGCCTTTGGCCTCTTGATCCTCAAAATCGGAAAGCAATCCTGAGCAGATGGTCTGAATGGATTTACTGTACATTTTTGGACGCTTCCGTTTTTCGCACTCTTTGTGTTTCTTTTTCTTTTTCTTCTTTACTTTTTTAATCTGTAGGTCGTCTGCGTTGCTTTTCACTTTTTCTTTTATGTCTGTAAAAATAAAAGAAAGAAAAGGTTTGCTTTAATTTATCAAAAACTGGAGCTACATGAAGTTGAAAAATATTCTGTGCAATAATATGCCAAGTACTGTAAACCGATTTAAGTTCCAAAGTATGATAAAAATGTGCTTACACATGAATCCTGAAGAGCACCAATATCACTTCTACCTTCAATCATTAATATAGTTAAGCTGGCAGGTCAGGGTTGTGCAAAAAAGTCTGGGATTCCTAGTCAAAGACATATATTACCTGCAGGGTTCCTTGAGTCAGGTGTTTTAAATTGTTGGTTCCCTTCTCCAGAATAGGATCCCCCTGAAGGCAGACAGGATCCAGCCCTATTAATTTGCCATTAAGACTAGGCTGCTGCTTCAGTGAGTCCGTGGACTCTGAGAGATTGTTCTTGTTTTTCTGATGGTGGTGGGGGGCGAGGGGAGGGGGGGCAATTGGGTATATGGGATACAACTTTTTGTCAGCAGTAGGAAATGTTGCTAATATATTGTTCTTTACTAGTTCATCTCATTATTGTTTCAGAAGTCTGTAACATGCTTGAAGACAGAATAGCATAATGAATAATTAAATGAAAGAGTAGAGTAGAGTAGAGCAGAGTAGAGTAGAGTAGAGTAGAGTAGAGTAGAACAGAACAGAACAGAACAGAATTCTTTATTGGCCAAGTATGATTGGACACACAAGGAATTTGTCTTTGGTGCATATGCTCTCAGTGTACATAAAAAGACAAGATACGTTCATCAAGACTCATAAGGTACAACACTTAATGATAGTCATAGGATGCACATAAGCACTCAGGAAACAGTATCAATATAAATCATAAGGATACAAGCAACAAAGTTACAGTCATACAGTCATAAGTGGGAGGAGATGGGTGATAGGAATGATGAGAAGACTAATTGTATTAGTAATACAGCCTTAGTGAATAGTTTGACAGTGTTGAGGGAATTATTTGTTTAACAGAGTTAGGGTTAGGGTTAAATATATGCTAAAATATATTTTAATAGGGTTAAATAAATGCTAAAAAATAGAAGTGTTAAGTATTCCAATGAGCACTTTACGACAGGAAAAAGTTAATATTTTCCATATCTTTTCGCTACCATCAAGTAGTTGTCTGGAGTTTAGCAGGCTAGACCTGAAAAGAGTAGTATCAACATGCAGCAACTATTGGAGAGAAGCTGCAAAGATAACAGCTGCTTCTCACTTTCTTTGCTGGCCCTCAATTGCTTAAATTTTGCTAACTGAAAAGACTGCAAAAATTACACCATCTACTTCCTGAAGCAGTGAGACTGCTGTCAGAGGAGACGTTTCTTCTGAAAACTCTTGACACCAATTCCTTGGGTTGGTTGTTGTGTTTGTCTTTCTGCAGATACAATGGCAGAATTGGTACAGATACAATTGGGCTCAATTGAGGTTGACTTACAACCTCAATTGAGCCCAAAATTTCTATAGCTAAGTGAGACAGTTATTAAGTGAGTTTTGCCCCATTTTGCAGTTGTTAAGTCATTAACACGTGAAGTGAATCTGGCTTCCCCATTGATTTTGCTTGTCAGAAGGTATCAAAGGGGATCACATGACACTGGGACACTGCGATTGTCATAAATATGAGTCAGTTGCCAAGGATCTGAATTCTGATCACATGACCATGGGGATGTTGTGATGGCAAGTGTAAAAAAAAGGTCATAAGTCACTTTTTTCAATGCCCTTGTAACTTTGAATGGTCACTAAACAGATGATTGCAAGCCAAGTATTATCTGCACAAGGACATATCAGAGTAGACTGCAACCTGGCTGCTGCAGGGTAAGAAAGGCAGAGGTGGTTAGTTGTCCTCCTGTCTTTCAAGTGACAGCCCACACAAGGAAGTCAAGGGTTCAGCAAAGGTGGACTCTACAGCCTCAAAGTTCTGCCAGGCCAACCTGTGGTGAAACAGCTGCTATCGGGATTGAATCCTGAATGAAAGCATAATCCTGGCATGCATTAGAACAGCCAATTATCTACCCAGTTATGACAGATGTTGTAAGATATTGGCTTTGGAAACCCTAAATGACTTATGGCCTAAGGGATTGCCTTTCCTGCTACGAATCTGCCCTGTATTTAGATCATGAGCGAGCACCTTCAGAAGATGCTTCTATCATTGGCAGAAAGCTCGGCTGTCTGGTGAACTGGAGAAAGGGTTTGTTCTCCTAAGTAGCTCTCAAGCTACTGGACAATTTTCCAAGAAGCCTCATTTGGCTCCTTCTGTCCCAATATTTCAAACTGTTCCAAGTTTTCAACTGTTAGCACATAGAATGAAAAACATATAAGACTGAAGTAATTTTTTAAATAAGTTGGACTCAGTCAAGGTTTCACGGGGTAAAACCAATACTAATTAAATACTTGTATCCAGAATAGCAGTGTTTTACCAGATTTTGGCTTGATGGACTTCAAATACTTGAGGATTTTGGCTTGGTAGACTGGTCTGATATTTGGATAAACCTACATGTAACAAAGTCTTGTAAATCATATGAGCTGACCATTTATATTATTACATTACTGTCATTGATTCTCAATTTAATAATTTTCAATTTGGAAGTAAGATGGCAGTGCCTTGTTTAGTTGCAGCTGTGGCTGCATTGGCTCTTGGCTCTAATATGACAAGAATTTAACAGTCATCCCTCCCTTGCCATCCTTAAGGATTAATTGCATTTTAAAAGCTTGGATATATTATCTTCAATTTGGCCACTAACCATGCAAAATCATCTTTATTCACACGTTGAGCTTCCCGGGATGATTATCTCCAGTTTAATTGTGAGCTTATCTTTGCAAAGCATTTTTCATGGCAATAAAGTACGAATCCATCAATGTAGTATGGGAAAATAAAAGATCCCCACAAATTTCATCCCCAATAGATTTCCAATTTCAGATTAATTCTGAAATTAATCTCCAAAGCGCGATCAAGGCCACCATATAACAACGACTGAAAACCAATTTAGTAGCCAATCCAAAATAATACTGTGGTCACTGTTACAGAAACCCAACAGAAGAGGGAAAAAAAGACATATACAACCCATTTTACAAACATTTTGTTTCATGTAAGAGTGGGATCCTAGAAAGGTGCAACAAATTCCCATTTCAGGCACAATTATTGTGCACTTGCTATTAATTCTCACATAATGTTTTTGGTCTTCAAATTACTGTTTGTAAGTAAAAGCTTTCAGACCTGTAACTAGATAAACATGATATCCTTTCTCTTAAGTACAAACCTGAAATGAAAACCACAGGTCATACTGCCTCTTATCATTAAGAAAAACTAGAACGAATCAATTAAATATATTTAAGAACATACTCTTTTTAAAAAATCTTCTTTCATGTATATACCATCATCATGTGTGAAAAATACTGTGCTCACCTTTCTGAAATAATTTCATTTCTCCATTCTCTTTTTTTATTTCAGACATTAATCTGTGCTTCTTCTTTTCTTTCTGCTTTTCCTTGTCTCGTTCTGTTGTTTTTTCTCTGATGATTTCATCTGAAAAGGAAGTATGTTCATATTCAATAAAGATAAGAAAGTTTTTAAAAGAAATTACCCACAATCAACACAATTATTCATTTGACTGGGGGATGGACTACAGCTTTAATGCAGAACAGAAATAGATCTTAGAACAGCACAACTTCCAAAATCAGTAACTGAATACCTTTCTTCTCACAGAGAGAGTTTGGAAACACAGATTATTGTTAAACAATATATGAATACAAAGAGATAATTAACCAGAACACTGCAGTTCAGAAACAAACTGACTTAACCAGGGTTCATCATAGCCATCTAGTTTTGTTCCTGATGTATCCAAAGATAGAATAGAATTTTTTATTGGCCAAGTGTGACTGGACACACAAGGAATTTGTCTTGGTGCATATGCTCTCAGTGTACATAAAAGAAAAGATATGTTCATCAAGGTACAACATTTACAACACAATTGATGGTCAATATATCAATATAAATCATAAGGATTGCCACCAACAAGTTATAGTCATACAGTCGTAAGTGGAAAGAGATTGGTGATGGGAACTATGAGAAGATTAATACTAGTGCAGATTCAGTAAATAGTTTGACAGTGTTGATGGAATTATTTGTTTAGCAGAGTGATGGCCTTTGGGAAAAAACTGTTCTTGTGTCTAGTTGTTCTGGTGTGCAGTGCTCTATAGCGTCGTTTTGAGGGTAGGAGTAAGATAAGCAAAAATATCAGGTTTCTCTTACATGTATAGGTTTTTTAATAATCTACAGACTGCCATTCCTTAATTAAAAAACATAATTTAATTTCACAAAATGCAACTGCAGTGACAAAATATTGAAATTACTATAACCCATTAATATACCACTTTTAAAATTCAAAGTGCTCAAGATCTTCAGCATGCTATCTCAACTAAAGCACCTGATCAATATATGTTTCAATTCACAGCAGGTACATTAGATTTGAGAATAACTTTCAAAGCCTATACTGTGAACACAAAAATATATGAACTCTTTATCCATTTAGCCATGAGGGAGCACCTCGTGGCTCCCATATAACACCTCTCCTGCGCGGGCTGCACTGGCTCCCGGTGGTCTTTTGGGTGCAATTCAAGGTGTTGGTTACCATCTTTAAAGCGCTCCATGGCTTAGGACCGGGCTATTTACAGGACCGCCTACTGCCACAAACAGCCTCCCATCGACCTGTGCGCTCCCACAGGGAGGGCCTCCTTGGAGTGCCATCGGTGAAACAATGTCGACTGGCGACTCCCAGGGGGAGGGCCTTCTCTGTGGGGGCTCCTGCCCTCTGGAATGAGCTGCCTCCGGGGCTTCGCCAACTCCCCGACCTTCGGACTTTCCGCCATGAGCTGAAGACTCTTTTATTCCATCGAGCTGGGCTAGCCTGATTAAGTAATTTTAAATGGGGTTTTAGTTTTTTGTATTATTTAGTTTTTTAATATTTTGGCCACTATTTATATAAATTTTTAGTCTGTTTTTAATGTGTATTTCTGGAATTTTTTAATTGGCTGTTAACCGCCCTGAGTCCTTCAGGAGAAGGGCGGTATACAAATGCAATAAATAAATAAATAAATAAATAAATAAATAAATAAATAAAATAAAATAAAATAAAATAAAATAAAATAAAATAAAATAAAATAAAATAAAATAAAATAAAATAAATCCTTATGCCATTATATCTATGGAGATTTTCAATCACCCAGATCATGGCTGTCCCAAAGGTGCTTTTCCAAAGGGCAACTAGGCTCTGATTTTTTTCCTTGAAAATTTTTGCTTCTCATCCAACAAGCTTCTTCGGTTGTGAATTTCTTCAGTTCTGAACTGAAGCAGCCTCTTAGATGAGAAGTGAGATATTTTCAAAGAAAAGAACCAAGAAAGTCCAGTTGCCTTTTGAAAAGCACTTTTGGGACATGTCATATATTTTCCCATCCTCATGATGTTGAAATCTTGGCTCAATAATCCCTTTTGTTTCAAAAAGCCAACCAAACATGAGGTTTGGGAAATTCCTAATGATATCCTGGGGGAAAAAAGGAGGAAAATTATATTACAAAACACAAGTACCGGTACTTGTGTTAAGGAAAAGAAGATATTTTAAGGGGGTGTTCTAACTAGTTGATCAAGTTTTGAAGCTTCTAGATTAAGCTGTTTTCCCTATCAGGATTCTGAATTGGACAGTTTTCATGGGTTCTTTGTTGGATTGCAGTTGGCAGATTTATGAAATGCTGACCTTTGTCAAATAGGAACTTTTCATCCGTCAAAAGGATGAGCAGACTTAATTAGTGGAAGAGATATAAAATATATTTTTCTCTTCAAACTTGTAATCAAGACCTTCAAGTTTTATTGGTATTCATAAAACAGACTAACAGCTAATAGTGACTCATATGGAGTCATCTACAAACACAAATAGCATTGTACTCCAAGTAGCAACATTCAGAAAAGTTACTAAGTAAATTCGCATTTTCCACTTCTTAAAAATCACTTTAGAGCCTCTAAGTCCACTCTTACATACAAAAATGTAATAATTCTTAACCTTTCAGATTAGAAATAAAAAATACAAACTTTTTAAAACAGTTATACAACTTCTATGACCAATATATTTCAAATTCCTGTTGCAAAAGACCAGTAATATTCCAATACTCTGAATTAAGAAATACTACTGTAATAGCTAATCCCTAAAATAACATTAGTAAAAATGACAGAATACTCGGCTGAAGCTATAAAATGATTAGCCTTTTGAAGTTCATTAGTGTAGAACTAATATTTATCTTGATGAAATTTTAATCCTTCAGATTTGATTTTTTTCTAATCATATATCTAATCTTTTTACAATCTTGCACACCTACAGTATGGGTTTTATGTTAAAAAGCAAATACTTTTTGCACAAACTTCCAAGAGGATCCCACATCAGACTATAAAAGAAGCCACTGAGATCTAGGGCTGCTTATGAAGTTGAAGCATTGTCCAAAGGCATATGAAATTACTGCATCAAGAGGTCTAATCATAGACCATTGGATCAGCCACTGTGACAACAACCCCTTCCTCTGTCCAAGGCAACCTACTGCTAGGCAAACACATTTAATTCATTTTCAAATACATCTAATACATAGGTTTTATAAGCCTATTCTGAACTCAGAAAAGTCTACGGAAGCCTTTGAAGAAATACCTAAGCTATCTAGGTATTCATTAGAATGTTAACTTCTACTCTTTTCCAAAATCACTACAGGAAGGAGTATGATCAACATTGTATCTATAGATTATTTCTTATGTGCTATTTTCGTCTTTAATGATTGCTTACTGTTTTAAACTGGATGAGTAAACAAAAGTAAATCAGCACCTTCCTGCATGTCCCAGATCCCTTTATCCAGCATCTGCGCATGCTGAACTTCAAACGTTCAGGGTCAAACATTGAACAATTGATCATTTCAAGAATAAAATAGGATATATTGTTATTTCTTTTCTCTTGAGGCCTGCAGCATTCTGAGTCCCATAGATCTATAGCAAAGTTGAAATTCAAGATACAATCACAACTGTTTGATAAAACTTACGGAAGTCTTAAAGCAGTGACTATATATGGGCATTTTAAATAATGCAAAACTTAAGAGTAAAATTTTAGCCACAATAAATACATAAGCATTTATATTCAATGAAAGCAATATAATATTTGTAGTTTAAATTCTCTAAATTCTCATATTGCTGTATACAAAATTAAACTATTTTAAGCATTCTTTGTATTAAAACTATGTAGCTTCTTCTTAGCCATAATAGTAAGTATTCCCTGAAATTTAATTTAGACTGCTGCATAATAGCATCTGCTTTCCATAACTTCCAACTGCCTTTTTTTTCAAAATATGAAGTCCTGTATGACAATCATCATCGTACATGTGGCAAGAATTTCTACTCAACTGGTTAAGAATGTAAAGGTAAAAAAAAAAGAGATTTATATCAGGAAAATGAAATGTAAAATTATAATAAAATAGGCTACAGCCTTCTACAAATGTCTCAAGTATTGAATGTATTCTTAGGGTAAAATAGCAGGACACTACATTTGCTTCCTAAAGCATCTATTACAAGATTTTTCTTTTTTTTTGTCTGATGCTACACATTTAAAAATAAGTGTATTTATCCTCACATTAAGTATTTGAGACACCAATGGTGAAACTAGTTTCAGACAACTCACTGTGGGAAACTAGTTTAGAGACACACACACACACACACACCCCAAAAAAAGTCATGGTAGTCCAACAAGCATAAAAACATACCAGAACTTAATCTTCTCATTTTCTATTGGCACAAAAACTCTTAACAATTTAATTGAATGTTCTTGCATTTCAGATTCCTCTGCCTTCCTTAAGATTAGTATGTTAAACTAAGAGCATATATTTTGAAGGAAGTAGTAGCAAGATATTATCAGATTAGGAGGAACTGAAAGATCTTTTTAAAAGAGTAGTAATCCAAGCAAAGCCCATGAATTTCAAGTACTGTTATGAACACAGAATAATGGGTTGCATTTACTCGACACATGGCATCCTTTAAGGCCTGTTATACATGCTACCCTGAAAAGAAATGTACCTGCTTTTCAGTGAGACACTGGTTTTAATTCTTGTTACTAGTTTTGATATTTTACTGCTTGGATTAAATTGGCATTTAATTTGATATAAACTATCACCGGCTAAGCTTGCTGGGCACATCCTGGCATATCAGTATGTCAGGTAAATAAAACAGAGGAAAAAAACATGTTTAAAAATTTCAGCACTTTCTCTATAGTTTGTTCTTAAGTACCGTACCTACAAAATTGCCAAACTTTGATAAAAACATCAATGACAACATTTAACAATAATCAACTTTCTCATAATGTGGAAGGAAATGCTACTTTACTTTAAGTGGATACCTTGGCGATACACGTATTACTAAGAAACTATTAATCTTTCTAATAAACTTAAGTTCATGCTAATATGTAATCTAGTATATTCCGGCCTATAGTCAACTATCCATACAGCATTCACAAGTTCTCAATAGGAAACACAGTAAAAATAATTAGTGATCTGCACCCCAGCTAGAAAATAGAATGCTTCTATTCTATTCAATCTGTTCTTTGCTTTCCTGTGGTCATGTGTCAGGGTCAGAACGACAAATGTGAACAGTTTCAAATACTTAGGAAGCATCATCTCAAGCGATGGGTCTTTAGATGAAGAAATTGATTAGCAAGGCCAGCCAGGTACTTGGGTGGCTGCATACTAGAGTGCTCAATCAAAACTAACACCTGCATCTCCATAGAGCTGACAGTCTACAAAGCTGTGGTACCATCTCTCCTGTATGGATGCCAAATTCTTGACTCTGTATTGAACGTACATCAAATAGTTGTGAGAAATTTCACAAGGATCCTCTCTGATCCATCCTTGACATTCATTGACAAGATCATGTCTCCAACATGGGGATCACCAGCATTCAGCCCTTGCTTATTCGAGCTCAAGAGGAAATGGAATGGATGGATGCATCATGAAAATGGATGATTGCCGAATGCCTTACTGCTGTTGTTGCTCTCTAGTGTACTAGAGCCAGGGAAGAGATCTTGAGGTTGCCCATGCAAGCACTACAAAGATGCTGGGAGAAAAATCCTACATATTATAAAATCCAGCCAAGGAAACTAGAAGTTGCAGCTATTTAAAAAAAAAACACTGTTGAGCTCTGTGCTATGAAGGCTGCTAAAAACTGATAGATAGTGAAAAGGCCAAGAAGTTTTACCATTACATTATTTTCAGTTTACCTAAAAGAAAACATAGTCATGTTACAGGTCTGTGATATTCCTTTAAATTGCTCCAGTGATTGTTTCAAAGCAAATGTCCCCTTCTTACCTCCTGTTCTTGCAGGCTTTGCAAATGCTGACTTGTTAAAGCTAAAACTTCCAACAGCTTTGAACATTACTAATGCAAAAAAACACTAATGATTCAAGAAGCCAGCAAATTTGTTGTATTCAGTTTAGATTGCTATAAGCCTAAAAATATTAATAGCACTCTGGAAAGGTTAGAAAAGTGTTTTTACCGTTGACTATTGAAATTAAATTTCATTTTTAACTCTAACTTGATTTTGTAAGTATATAGTTTTACTAAGCCAAACTGGATGCAACAGAACTATGTGTTTCTTCCCTGTATCTGTTTATTTCACTGATAAAGCAGCATTCACTATTTTTTAGAAAGAAACATATGAGAAAGTAAAACTTTCCTCACATTATTTTGCTGCCCTTTAAAGCATGATTTTTCCCTGAAGGAAATTTTACCTTCCAGTCCTTTCTACTATAAAACTGGGTTTTAAAAAAGGCTTTAAGAGTAAGATGAATAGTGGATAATTCATGTTGATAAACAATTAATCTTAGATAAATTATATAGCCATATATAGTGTACATGACTACTAAAAAAGGTAAAGGTTCCCCTTGCACATATGTGCTAGTCATTCCTGACTCTTGGGGGCTGTGCTCAACTCCATTTCAAAGCCGAAGAGCCAGCGCTGTCCAAAGACGTCTCCATGGTCATGTGGCCGGCATGACTAAATGCCAAAGGCACACGGAACACTGTTCCCTTCCCACCAAAGGTGGTCCCTATTTTTCTTGCATTTTTTACGTGCTTTTGAACTTCTAGGTTGGCAGAAGCTGGGACAAGAAACAGGAGCTCACCCCATTACACAGCACTAGGGATTTGAACCGCTGAACTGCCGACCTTTCAATCAACAAGCTCAGTGTCTTAGCCATTAAGCCCCATGTCCCTTACATGACTACTAGTCAACACTTATTTATTTCATTCTATATTAAATGTTTCACTTATAAATACGAGGCTCTAATAAGTTCTCCTTAGAATAGTCTTTAGCAAAAGCATCTAATTTTATTACTCCTTACCAAGTCATATTGAAAAGTCATGAGAAATATTTGGACAAAAATTCAAAAATGTAAGTACAGAATTTCAAGACCTCCTAACATGTTTAAAAACTACCTATTTCTCTATTCCAGCTAAAATGGCTGCCATTAAAATCCTGACTTAAATCTGCATAAACCAGCTGGTATCAACTTAAAACAAAGTTCAATTCCTTTTCTGTTCAACAATAATTGAATGAATATTGGGATCCTTGTGACATTCTTGGAACTTTTGCCACTTAAACAGAAAAGAACACAGATATTATTTAAGATTACATTATAGGGCCCATTTTTATAGCTTTTATATATTTTTTAACTTTCAAACTTCACTAAGTTCATAAATACCAAATCTTGTTTCTTTTCATCTGAGGTTGATGCAATGTTCAGCTGGATTGCCCAAATTTCTTAAGCTATGGTGGTGATGAAAAAAAGTTTCTCAGTTGCATCCATACCAAAGGTAAATTTGTAGCAGTTCTTCAAGATAACCCCAGCTAGCTTCAGACTTATTTAACAACCAAGACCTGAATATTCAGATCTTACTTCTGAATAAAAAAGCAAAAATTTAAGACTTTTACATCCTCTCTGACACAGCTACATCCTGACATTAGACGGCACCGGACTTCAAGTTCACTCTTCCCAGCTTCTACAGAAACGCCCCATTAGAAGTCAAAACCACTCCGATAGCAAGGAATCCCTTTTTTAAAAACCTGATGTTGCTAAAGTGCCTTATATAAAAAGACACCCAAGTCACTCCTTTCTTGCTCATCAGAAATAGCACTTTAAATCCAGAAGCATCCAGCGCGTAATTAGGGGATGCAGCAGTCCATATGCTTCCATATTCCAATGGTGCTTCCCCCACCCCCCAAAAGGCAACTGGACTTGAAGGGGGGGGAAACGAAGCTTTGATTTTGGCCTTTACCAATTAGACAGGTTTGTTGTTATAGGAATGGCTGATTTATGTAACTATGTAAAAGTCAAAAGTTGAGGTTTGATGTTACTACCTTATTCTACTGCACCCAAGGGAGTTCGGCAGTCAAGGCCTTTTCTTTCTTTCTTTTCCCCTTTGCCCTACACTTTTCCCTTTCCCCTATTTTCCTAGTACTTCCTTTGGTATTTTTGGTTTTTATATTATAAACTAATCTAAAAAGAAAAAAACAATTGGACTTTCTCTATTTCTTCTTCCCGGACGTTTCTTCGGGATCCCAATACACAACGATACCTTTGGGACAATCCATGACCTGGATGATGGAAGATTCTCCATAGGCATATATATGTATACACGTATGTATGTATGTATGTATCTGTAGATTTTGGCATATTCGGGTCTTTTCTACAAAAACATATACATACATACATACATATATATATAAGCTGTTCCACACTGCACTCTTTAATATTTATTTATTTGGTCAATTTAATTGTCCGCCTATCTCGCCCTGGGACTCCCCAGGTAGAAGGAAGGGAGGGGGAGCAGAAGTTGCCCCAGATCTGGCCGTGTCACACGCCCCTCCAACACTGGGCCTTTCCCACCCACCCATATTAGGGCTGCTGCCTCAGCAGGCAGCTCCCACGCCCCCCTTTCGGCCTCCTCCGCCTGGCTTTAAATGGGAGACACCGGCAGCCCCACCACCCCCTACCATTCCCAGGTGGGGACCCCTCCCCAGAAAAACGGGGTCCAGGCCAGCCTCCCCCCCAACCCCCAATCTCTTCTCCCCTTTTTTCTTCTCTTCCTCTCCCCCCCCCACCCAATCCCCATAGGGGGAAGGCCATTTTCCAGCCCCGCCACCTCCCTGAACCCCCCCATCCCTCTCTTTTTATGGGTCGGGGGGGAGGGTGTTTCCTCACGGTGGTGGCGATGGTGGTGCTGTTGGAGGAGCATCTTCAGGTCGCCGTTCTCTTCCCGGCCGCTTCCCTGAGGAGGAGAAGGAGGAGGCGCCGCCGCCGCCGTGGTCGTCCCCGGCAGGGTTTTCCGCCTCTCCTTCTGGCGCTTCTCCTTGGATTTCTTGCTCTTGGCCCCGCCGGGGCCCTCCACGGCGGCCAGGCAGAGGGGAGGAGGAGGCGGCTGTGGAAGAAGCAACTTAGGGGGCAGCTGAGGCTGGAAGACGAAGGACCCGCCGCCGGCGCCGCCGGTCGGGCCGCTTCCACCGCCTGAGGAGAAGGCGGCCAGGCTCCACACGGCGGACCCTGCCGGGGAAGACGCCACGGGGATGTGAGGCGGAGGAGGCGGAGGCTGCCTGTGGCCCTCGCCGTTGAGGCGCTTGGCCGCCTTGAAGCCGCGCTCGTCCCCTTTCAGGCGCTTGGCGGCCGGCGTCTGGAGCCCGCGAGGGGAGACGCGGGCGTCGACGGCCAGAGCCGAGGGAAGAAGAAGAGGAGGAGGAGGGGGAGGAGGCGGTAGAGGCAGAGGCGCCACCGTCGCCCCTCGCACGGGACTGGGCAGCTCCGCCATTTTGCGATCCGCTTCTATTTACCTCACAGCGCCTGTCGCTGGAGAGAGAGAGAGAGAGAACCGGGAGGGGCGGGGGAAGCGAAGTGGAGGGGGGCGGGCCGAACGCTGCAAGCGCCACTTTCGGCGCCCAATAGGAAGGCGGCCCGCTTCGGAGAGACGCCCGGCGCCGCCAATGGCGGAACGGCGCGCGCGACGGAGGGAAAAAGGGAGGGAGGAGAAGGAGGCGGTTGGTCGCTCTGAGGCGATTTCTGTCAGGGGGCGAAAAAAAAAAAAAAAAAGGCGCAAGGCGGCGGGAAGCGCGCGGGCGGCTCTTCCCGGCGGCTTCGCCGGATCTGAGTCGAGCTGAGGGGCTGGGGGATCCCTTTTTTTTTCCCCACCCCGCCCAAGGATACCCGACCGGGAGAAGCTTCCCTCCTCAGAGCCCTCGGTGCCCAACCGCCCGCGGCAGCCATCTTGAAGAGGCGCTTGGGCGAAGATGGTGCCTCAGCCCGCGGGAGGAGCGGCGGCGGCGGCGGAGGCGACGCGGCCCGCCCCGGAAAAGCGCGGAGAAAGGCCTCTCCGCAGCGCTCTTAAAGGCCGGCTTGCGGGAGAAAGAATCGTGCCGGGGTGGGGGGTGGGGGAGAAATGCCACGGTTCGTTGGGCCGTTTGAGGGCCGGTTCCGTCGGCAAAGCGAATAAACTCCTTTTCCCCTCGCAAAGCTGGTCCTCCGAGTGGGGTGATATAGGCGCGCGCCGCTGGGCCCGGTCTTGCTTTGGGTCGTCGTTGTGGTCGTGTGAACGGAAGAAGGGCGGCACGCAAAGGCCCGGGGGACCCGGCTTTGTAACGCGTCTCGTGGTGGGGGAGGGGGGTGGACAGGTGGTTAAGGGCGAAAAGTTACCTTGGGCGAAGATGTAGCCTTGTTTTAAGGAGAGCATTTGGTGAACGCGGGGATAGGAGAGAAAAAGGCAACGCTTGTTTTCAGCCCGGTCTTTGGAAAGGGCGTAGCTAGACGAGGCTGTGTAAAAAAAGGCTCAGGAGCTGCGGGATGAGGAGGATTCAATGGAAGTTGAGCGTTGCAATAATAGAAGATATAGAATTAGAATTAGTATTATTTGTAATTTTAAATGGGGTTTTATGGTTTATGTATTTTAATTTGGGGGCCAAATTTAATAAGTTTTTTAGCATTGTTTTTATTTGTATTGCATCCATGGATTGTTGATTTTATTTGGCTGTGCACCGCCCTGAGTCCTTCGGGAGAAGGGCGGTATAAAAATTATATTATTATCATTATCATTATTATTATTATGATCGTTTTATAGAAATTGAGAGTTGCGATAACAGATGGTCCTTCTGTGGAAATTGGGAATTGCAATAGAAAATCCTTCTATATAGAGAGTTGCAATAGAAGATCCTTCTATAGAAGTTGAGAATTGAAATAGATCTTTATACAAATTGGGAATTGCAATAGATCTTTCTATATACACTGAGAATTGCAATTGATCCTTCTGTATCGAGAATTGCAATAGAAGATCGTTCTATACAAGTTGAGAATTGCAATAGATCTCTATACAAATTGAGAATTGCAATAGGCCCTTTTATGTAGAGAATTACAATAGAAGATCCCTCTGTAGAAGTTGAGAATTGCAATAGAAGATCCTTCTATCCAAATTGAGAATTGCATTGAAGTCTTGGCAGGCTATGTACAAGCTGCCTTTGCAAGCTACTATGTAGTTCGGTCAGTCTGGTATCATGAAACTTTGGGGTTCACGGTGTATGTTTAAGGCTCCTTTAACTTGCGTGCTATAAGTTCAATCTTGTGGGTCAGTTTCTGATGACTTCCCCTTTCAAAACTGCCTTAGGAATGTGGGGGGAGCCCGAGAGATTTTTTTAGATAGGGGAAGCCCCCTAAATTTAAGATTGTGATTGAGTGCGCTTCCCTGAATGATTTGCCTATTTCCATCAAGGGCTTGTCTTGGGGGCAAGCAGGGACAGTAGGAATGGGAGTGCACCTGTTGCTCTATTGCCCTTGAGATGATTTTTTTTTTAAGCTTGGTCACCAGAATTTCTCCAAATAGCTTGCAACTTTTGAGCAGGCCTGAAAGTAAGTCTGACTTGCTGTGTGTCCCATGTTTCTGCAGACATAGGGGCCATAGAAGACATTGGCCTCTGTCCAGATTTAACAGTTGCTGCTAAAGTCAATAGAATAACTAGAGTTGGAAGGAACCTTGGAGGTCTTCTAATTCAACCCACTGCTCAGGCAGGAAACCTTATACCATTTCAAACAAATGGAGTAGCCCTGCTCAGCTTCTTCATACTTTGCCTGAGCTATGTTCTGAACTGCCCTCTTGGTGTTTTTCTTTTTTACATCCTGGTGACATAGGTATTAAGAGAGAGAGAGGTCCCATGGCTTTATCTCTTCTGCCTGTGAAAGTTAAGTTTGTGGAGATCAGGAAAGATCCAGGGCAACATGACATAACCTTTCCCTCCTTGATCACCTCACTAAAAGGCCCAGGTTAAGGACTAACCAAGAAGAGAAGCAACTTAGAACTAAGGAGAAATTTCCTAATGGTAAGAACAATCAACCACTGGAACAGCTTGCCTTCGGAAGTTATGAGTCACTGAAGGCTTTCAGAAAGAGACTGGACAACTATTTGTCTGAAATGGTATAGGGTCTCTTGCTCGAGCAGGGGGTTGGACTAGAAGACCTCTGAGGTCCCTTCCAACCAATTATGACTAGGACTTCCTGTTCTTGCTTTTCTTCTCAGGGTTAAGAGCCATAGATGTTAACCACTTTATAAAGTCCTGACCCAACTGGGATCCCTTGAGATCTCCAGGTAATTAATGATACCTGAGCCTTCAGGTAGGACATTACTTACTGAAGCCATTGTAGCAGTCCTAATGTTGAGGTTTAGAAGACTTAAATGTTTGAAGTGAAAAATATGCTGAAAATTTTCAAGGACCAAAAAAACCCCTATAAACTTGAAGTTGTACTATGATAGAAATGTATTATGTAAACAGAACAACTAGCTTAACAGGTTTTTTTAAAAAAATATACTATCAGAACAAATGTATTAACTGAAAAATGAGACCTGGAGAATTAAGACTATATTACATGAACATTTCCAATATTTCCTCTATTTCTTGGCAATGTGTCATGAATTTGGCATTTTACAATCAAGGTTTTTTTTGTTAACTACATTACTGTGTGAAACTATAGAATTAAAAACTTTCACTTTTAGGTGAAATCTGTTAAGATTTGTATCATATTAATAAATTCAATAGCATCAAGCAATAACCAGCACTTTCCTCCAGAGTGCAAAAACAATATATTTCCGAAGGCATAATTTGAAAGTACCCCATTTATTTATTTAAAGAGAGTGGAAATCCTATGTATGAACTTTATGATCCAGCAACACAAATTCTTCCAAGAGCTGTAATTAGCTTTATGATGTCGTGTTTATTTAATAGTGCAAGTACTGCAACTGCTTAATATTTTATTCAATCTTCAATCTAGATTGTTCATTTCCTCTTATTCCTGTTTTTAAACTTGCCATGGTTTTTGTTTTAAGATTAAATTTCACATTTTTTACTTATCTTAATAGTGTAAGAACAGTATTAGCTAAATGTACATTTCTGTTACGTTTGCAGAAAGTATTTGAACTCAGAATGCTGAAATAAAATTTTTGTTTAAATAACCTTTTGTTTAAAAAAAAGTTTTGAGGTTATCTTTGAAACTCAGTGTTAGAATAATTTTAGAATAAGAATTACATAGAAGCATTTTAAAATAAGCATTGTAATTCATGAGAAGGCATAGATATGGAAGTTATTTTAATACTAAAACTCGAGATTTTTATTATCAGTGCTTTTGAAAAGGCACATTGTTCTAAATACACAATGTCCATGATACCATCTTTTAGTATGCTTCAAATTCTAAAAAGAGTTATTTTGTAAGTATAATAGTGGATATTTTCAAACTGAGCTGTAGTGCCAATATAAAATGTTAGCAAACAACTGTGTACAGTTTTCCAGACTGTATTATCTTGGCATTCGAGGCAAATGAGGAAAAAAAGTTTAGTTTGACTGTTTAATTAGGTGCTCTTTATCCAATTTTAGGACTTAATGAGGAAAACATGATATTTTAAGTCATATTTAGGCATAAATAATGAAAATTCAAAAGAGTTTGCAAACCTGTAAGCACTACTGTAAATATATTCCCAATGAATGTTTTTTTTTTAATTCAACTTGGAAAATTCAGAAAGAAGGTAGACTAAATTACCCTTTCTTGGACTTTGGGCAGTGGTAATAAAATTAGCATGTTACTCTTGTGACAGTATTGTTTTTCCAGAATATATTTTCCGAGGCAAGCGAGAAATGAATTTGTTTTTAAAAGATCTTCTGAAACCTCAATTGCATCCATAGGTGGACAGATCCTACACCATACCTTTTTTTTTTCCTGGAAGCAAGAACTGCTCTTAATTTAGCAGCAATTTGCCATAAAGGGAACCATGATCTCCCACCAGGTTTTGCTGAAGAGAAAAAAATAAGCACATTAGCCTCAATACAAGAAACTTGAGGGAAGAAATCCACATGTTTTGGGTCATAGCATATGTCTTCCTCCTAGGTTGATTTTAAGCACCCCCTTGATTTTCTGAAATACAGCTTTCAGCCATGTAAAATGTGTCACAACCTGTATTAGTACACTTAAATTCAGGTATCTGTCTTTATGTAGAACAGCTTAAGCCAGTCCTTCCACTGGCAAAACTATTCTGTTTACTGAGCTTTGCAGAAAGTCCGCTCTGGAAATTATAGTTGATAGAACCCAATCTTCCACTACCAGCAAAAGAGAGCTGAGAAACATTGATTTATACAGGAGTGTTTCACTCTTAATAAAACTAATATTCTGTAAATTCTGCTCTTGTTTTCTCCTTACACAACATAAGTCTTTTCTGTCTAGGCTAACATTCGTGTGTGTGTGTGTGTGTGTGTGTGTGTGTGTGTGTGTGTGTGAGAGAGAGAGAGAGAGAGAGAGAGAGAGAGAGATACATGCATACACATTGCTGGATATTTCAATAAAATAACTGGCTTTGAATCATCAGGTTAATAATTGCATGTGTTACACTATAGCAGACCAAAAGTCAAATGAAAATGCCATCAAATAAGAACTATACATATTCCTAACGAATGTGATGTGGTAGTTCAACCTATGTTTATGAGGGGAAAGGATGGCTTGCTAACCCAAGTAACAATTTTAGAAATCTTGACCATTATATTTTTTAAAAATTAGCAGCCTTCAGAAATTGCCATGGGCTTAAAATGAAAAAAGTTAAGAGTCAACTCTATTTAATTGCTATTCTTAGGGTGTGACCACTAGCATGCAAATCAAAGACGGGCAGGGAAGGGATTTGGAACAAAAATATTTTATAACCGGAAGGACATTTAAGTCCAAATCAGTAATGCTACCTCTTCTAGAATATATATGAATAATCATTAATTCATTTGTTGAAGAATCCCTAATATAAACCGAAACAAATTGGTAGGATGCCTTTTGGGAAGTTGCCTTTAGTAAAGTTTGTCAAGGAAGAAGGATGCAGTAAGAATTTTGCTGCTTTAAATGTTTACATAAAACTTTTAGGGGAAAATATTTTACTAGCATTATTAGTCATAATTTTAATCCTGATGATACTTACCAAGGTTTTCCTTTTGAAAATTCTAAGGATTTAAATTGAAATACAATATAAAGGAAAACTTAAAGGATTTTAAAATATTCTCTTTTACTGACAGTTCAAATATGTTGATAACACTAGTCTCTATAGGTAACTTGTTCATGCTAAAAAATCTGGTCTTTCAAGGCACTTATGGAATATCAGTGACTAGATGAAAACCAGGACAAATTAGGACTGACAGTTGAAACAGTATATAATATAAAAATAACCTTTTGCTTACAATTTACAAAATGTATTACAATCTTCGTCTCTGCTATTCTGTAATTCTGAATGTGCACCAACATTTTCTTTAAAAAAAACTATTTTCTAAAACATTAGGGCAAATAATTTACAAGGTACACAACTTTAGTTCATGCAGAGATTTCTTACACCTTCTGTTAATACTTTATGATTGCAGCTTTATCAAATTATATACCTGGCTTGCCCTATACATACACAAAATAATGGTAATCAAACATTTGCAAAAAAAGTTGTCCATAAACTCAATTTGTCAAAAGTTTCACCATATTAACATGTCTATAAACAGTGTTTTAACAGGTTTAAAAGACATTAAGGCAATAATACTTGAAGTAACAAACCATAAGTAATACTTGTTTTAAAATGTAATAAGGCAGATTGATGGCCCCAGCAAAAAGTTAAGTTTGAAGTATAGAATCCACCATTTTGAATCTTTAATATTTGTGTAGATGTATACAAAAGTGTACCATTGTGTAGCTATATGTACACCGATTGTTCCAAAAAAATAAAGCATTGGAATACTACGGATCTTGTTCAGTGGCACTTGAATTTTCCAGTATAATTTAATATGTGTCCATTGGTTCTTGCATCATGTCCATTCTGAAGGAGGATCTCTTGGTCCTTTTGGTTTTCCACAGCGGCTACCAAACCCTAAAGGAGAACAAATCCATTAAAGGAAGTACTTCACTAACAATATACACTTAACTAAACCTTCACAAATTTTCACACTATTGTAGCCAATTTAGCACATGGTACTAACTGACAGGGTATAATTTTCAAAGAGCTATGATACAAGGTGTAGGAGACCTCACGTAACAACCAAAAGATCAAAAGGAACGGAAGCAGCATAACCCAACACATCTGTTCACTTAGAAACTTACGTGGGTGGCTTCTCTATGGGGAAGTTGAGTAAATCCAACAAACAAAAAAATCACACTGATGAACATCAGTATTTTTGTCACAATGTCTATATACAGCAGAGGAGTTTAAAAACTATAATAGGGTAATCTTAAGAAAAAGCTACATTTACTATTATTGAAAAATACGAAGGACTTGCTAAAAGATAATAATTTCTCAAATTAAGCAAATATTCTTTTTCTTGCTAAACCACATTCAGGTTAATTTCACTTGATTATGTCTGATGGGAGGGAAGCCTAAAACTTAAAACATTATCCCCTCAACAATATTCCTGCTTTAAATGCTGCCTGAGGATAATTTTCTAAAAATCTGTAAATTTAGTATCTCTGCTCATTTGGCCACCCCTCCCCCCCAAGAAGATACAACTCGAGGGGCCAACGTGATGCAGCTGTTGTGCTGCAAACGGGACTTGGATGTCAGACATCTCCCACTTTTGAGGCCAATGAGAAAACACAGCACAATTTAAACTGCGCAACGGACACAAACATAGTTAATGCTATTTTTCATGACATTCGCCAGGGGTTAAAATTCAGGTAAGATAGTAATCAGCACTTTACCAATATCTGTAGTCTCAACTGCAATCTCTGGTAAGGGCGGTTCCTTAGGAGTTAGACTGGTAGAAGATGGTTGAGGTATTGTATCCGTTGGAGATTTGTCTCCCAGCTCTGAGTTATCTGCAAGAAAAGACCATTAATAAAGGGCAGTTTTCAAAGCAGAATTTCAATATCTAGATTTGTAGATCTAACAATCCATATATTACAATGATATCTAGGTGTCTAGAGCTATACAAGCAAAAATTTCTTACGTGAAACAAAAAATATATATCCTGTTTTACTAGTAAGCAGGGCAGTGAAATTTAGTTTGAATGAACAATGTAACTTACTGAAAAATGTATCCCTTAGGTTGCAAAAATACTTCCTTTCTTACAAAGGAAAATTCTGATTAATAAACGCTAAGGCGCTTCAGAGTTGACACATCCTATAATCTCGCACGAGAAGACAGTACCAATTTTGCAAGAAACAGATAGCACTGAAAGGTGGGTAGGCTTGTGCACAAGAAACTTCAATCAGAACAGAGCTGGAAGGGACCTCAGAGGTCTTCTAGTCCAACCCCCTGCTCGAGTAGGAGACCCTCTACCATTTCAGATAGGTGGATGTCCAGTTCTAGAGCAGTGGTTCCTGGAGGGGGCGTGATGTGACGGAGAGGTCCGCGACAGCTTGAAGAAATATTAATTCTTAAGTCTTGGGGGGGGGGGGGCTCCAGGTATTTAAAGGAAGTCCGTGGTGAAGAAAAGGTTAAGAACCACCATTCTAGAGCATTGCACTCATCTTTTTTTTAAAAAAAATAGCTACCTCAAAATTAATGTAATTTTCTATTTGTCAATGTAAGTTTCATAATAGAAAGAGAGGGTTGGACTAGAAGACCCCCAAGGTCCCTTCCAACTCTGTTATTCTGTAAATGACAAGTATAACCAGGAGCCCCGAAAGAGTTAACGAACAGGAAAGGCTACTAAAATGCAAATACAATAAGAAATCTGAGTGAAAGCTGTTAATCTGAGCCTGGGAGACTTTCTTTCAGCTTTTCCCAATTCTTTCTTCTTGTTCATTTGGAACGGCAGAATTGGAGTTTCAGTTCTTTAGCATCCTAGTACAACGACAACCTAGACATCTCGGAAGAGGTTTTGCAAGAGTTTTCTTTAGTCTGTAGTACGGGGCTTACCAAATGTGCACTTCATGAAATAAGTCAACTCAACGACCCCGATGCTCGGCTATAGTCTCAATCTTTTTTTGTGACCTATTTTAAAACATTCTGGGGAACCTGCTTTCAAAAATAAGCTGTTTAAAGTATTGCTGAGTGAATTAAAACTGAGTGGAATATTTTAAAGCTGCAAATTTATGCAGGGGGAAAAAAAGGTAAAACTGGAAAATGGAGAAACTAAACAAAATGGAAAGAATCTGACTATTTCTACTTTATTCTGGATGTTTTCACCAAATCTTGAGTTTAGCTGGGGAGGGTGTTGTGGTTGTTGGGTGTATTATGGACAGGGTGCACAACTTAGGTGTCCTCCTGGATGATCGGCTGTCGTTTGAAGATCATTTGACGGCCGTCTCCAGGAGGGCCTTCCACCAGGTCCGCCTGGTTCGGCAGTTACGCCCCTTCCTTGATCGGGATGCCTTGTGCACAGTCACTCACGCGCTCGTTACCTCTCGCTTGGATTATTGTAATGCTCTCTATATGGGGCTCCCCTTGAAGTGCACTCGGAGGCTTCAATTAGTCCAGAATGCAGCTGCGCGGGTGATAGAGGGAGCTTCGCGTAGCTCCCACGTAACACCGCTCCTGCGCAGACTGCACTGGCTACCTGTGGCCTTCCGAGTGCACTTTAAGGTGTTGGTTACGACCTTTAAAGCGCTCCATGGCTTAGGGCCTGGGTACTTACAGGACCGCCTGCTGTTACCATATGCCTCCCACCGACCCGTACGCTCTCACAGAGAGGGACTTCTCAGGGTGCCGTCCGCCAAACAATGTCGGCTGGCGGCCCCCAGAGGAAGGGCCTTCTCTGTGGGGGCTCCCACACTTTGGGACGAGCTTCCCCCAGGCTTACGTCAAATACCTGACCTTCGGACTTTCCGCCGCGAACTGAAGACATACCTTTTTATTCGCGCGGGGCTGGCTTAAATTTTAAATTTTAAATTACATAAATTTTATCGATTTTAAATTTTCTACTAATTTTAAATGGGGTTTGGTTTTATAAATTTTAAAGTTCTAGGCTAATTATAATAAGTTTTTTAACTCGTATTTTAAATTGTATATTGTGGTGTTTGTATTTTATTGTTGCCTGTACACCGCCCTGAGTCCTTCGGGAGAAGGGCGGTATAAAAATCAAATCAAATAAATAAATAATAATAAATAATTATTGTTATTTTTGTTTGTTTGTATACGGTAACTGGATTCCATCTCGCTTTAGTCTGTATTGGATATTTATGGTAATATTTTGTGAGCTGCCCAGAGTCAGCTGGAGTTGAGTGGTAAAATAAATTGAAAACACACATTCATACCCTTCATTGGCCTATCACAATCTAACTATATGTTCCTTACAGGCAGTTACAGTTTATAACTCAAGATTCCTGACCAAGCCAACATAAGTAGCAAAGTTTCTTCAGCTTCCATTCACCATTCCTAGAAGTTCACCTAGTAAGGGCTTAACAATTAGTTAACAATAGTTTTCCTTATAAGTGGAAGTGCATTTTTACTAATGCATCAGAGTTGATTTCATATAGTTCTGTTAAATGACACAATTCTCAACCCACAACAGTCTGAATTGAATTTTTATTAGTGGCAGTATTCTGTAAGTTCTTAGGTGGCTTACCAAGTTGTGAAGACTCAGCGATTTTCATTCCCTGTTAACATAAAAGTACATATAAGAACTGTGAGCTAAAGGCACACATCAGAATGACAAGCGTTATATATTCCAAAATAACGGAATCTCCGCACCTCAGCATTGAACTACCGAGTTCCTGCTGCTCTCTGAACTTGGTTATTTGCAGATGTTTTCTTATCTAACTAGGTGACAGAGAAGAAGAGTCCTAGTGGCGCAGTGGTTAGAATGCAGTATTGCAGGCTAATTCTGCCCTCTGCCAGCAGTTCAATCCGAGGTGGGTTTCACATAATTTTACCACCAGTTTGCCGCGCACTGAAAATGTGAGTGCACATGAGCTTTACTCGTGCACGGGGCTTGAACGCATGCACACGGCTTAGAAAATGTGGATAAATAGGATGTTATAGTGCCGGAGCAGGGTGGCCCACCCACAGGTCGCCACTACCAGTTCGTCTGAACCTGTCCGAACCGGCTAAATACCACCACTGAGTTCGATCCTGACTGGCTCCAGACAGATTCAGCCTTCCATCCTTCCGAGGTCCGTAAAATGAGGACCCAGATTGTCAGGGGCGATATGCTGACTCTGTAAACCGCTCAGAGAGGACTGTAAAGCACTGTGAAGCGGTATATAAGTCTAAGTGCTAGTGCTATTGCTAACATCATCTGTGTGAGTAAGTGTGTAGTTTGCTCTCTGTTTCTACAGCTTCTCCTGCCTATCTATTCGTTAAAGGGGGAGCAAACCCTACATTTAACTCATGATGATATTACCTAGTTGGATAATGAAACATCTGCAAAAAAAAAAAAAAAAAGACAAGAGTACCTGCAAACAAACTAGAATAAAATAAAGCACCCGCTACATATTCTTGCCCTCACTGTTGAATTCGCTGATGGGCAAATGTCTAAGATTAAAACTACAGCCAAGGGCTTTAATGGCCAGTATGTGCTGGGCTTAATGAATCCTGATCTGGAAAAGAGATTTCAAGGCTACTGGCTCTAAAGACAGTAGCCTGCTCATTTCCCTGTGAGGTGTGCAGACATAGTTGTTGGCAAAACATCTGGGAAGCTGTTTCCTAGACCTCACATCAACACTGAAGCCCAACACCACTCAACGTGAAAGCTACCTTTCATCCTCCCAGCACTCGATTAAAGGTGCGGGGATCCTAACTCAACTCAAAGCTGGCTGGGGAATTCTGGGAGTTGAAAATCCGCCAGGCTTCAAGTTGCCAAGGTTTAAAATGTGCTGTCAAAGAGTTAAGGGAGCTTCTTCAACAAGTTCCCACACTAGAGGAAGGACACACTATTCTCCCATTCTATTCATGAGATTCCAAAGCAAGAACTAAACGGTAATTATTATTCCACCGAAGATATCTTCAAGCTATCAGTAATTACCCACAACAAAATTCCACAGATTACGTTCTACAAATTGGGTCTGAATTCATAAATCGAGTGATTCCTTAGGAAGCTGCCAAATAGCAATGATTTACACACACTAAACAGCATATTCCCAATGGCCATTATAAGCATCTTATCCATATTCTTTCTCTTGTGTTATCCTACTTACTGTACATTTTGGTTGTTCGGAGGTGTTCTGGTCTTGTAACAAATTCCATTCGGCCGACTGTTGAAGAGCAGGATTTTTTGGCAAAGCTGTGACTAAAACAATTTTAAAAAAAAAACATGTATTTTTGTAAAAACAAAAGTAAACCTGGATTTTTTTTAAAAAAATAAGCTCAATAAGACGTTAGCGATCGCATTTTAAAACAAAACGAAGCTGCGGAGACCCAGAAAACGGAGCTCAGAGTTCTAATTCAACTTTCCCAGCTCAAGTAGCTGCAGGAAAGGCTCGACCAGGTGAACCAGGAGGTTCCATGGTCAACAGAAGAAATCGTCCAGCAACCTAAACACAGTCCTCAACTTACAACAGTTCATTTGGTGATGGTTCAAAGTCACAACGGCACCGAAAAATAGTGACTCGTGGCCGTTTCTCAACACGTTTATGACCGTGGTAGCATCCCCAGGATCACCTGATTTACATTTGGACGCTTGAACGACTGACTCACATTTATGACGGTCGCAGTGTCCCGGAGTCACACATGATGATCCCCTTTTGCGACCTTCTGACGGGCGAAGTCAGGGGGGAAAGCAGGTTCGCTTAACCACCGGGTTACTAATTTGAGACCTGCGGGGATTCGCTTAACAAAATGCAGCGAGAAAAGTGGTAGAACGGAGCCAACTCACTTAACAACATAAATGTGGGGCTCAACTGTGGTCGTAAACTGAGGTCTGCCTATAAATGAATATGCAAGGGTCGCAGCTCCCCAAAACAGGTTGTTATTTGACCCCAGTCCGGCATTTTGGTACATGCCCTCCCAGTGCAAGGGGGAGGGAGAAAAACCTACCCTGTGGACTTGCAAGCACAAGCAATTCCAGCATTCCTTCTGGCAAGTGGGGGGGAGGAATCACCATTTTTACTTTCTACAGAGGAATTACTGAGTCTGTCATCTGCACCTCCATAACTGTCTGGTTTGGTTCTGCAACCCAACAAGACAGACGCAGACTTCAGAGGATCATTAGAACTGCAGAAAAAATAATGGCTACCAACCTGCCTTCCATTGAGGACCTGCATACTGCACGAATCAAAAAGAGGGCTGGGAAAATATTTATAGACCCCTTGCATCCTGGACATAAACTGTTTCAACTCCTACCCTCAAAACTACGCTACAGAGTACTACACACCAGAACAACTAGACACAAGGACAGTTTTTTCCCGAAGGCCATCACTCTGCTAAACAAATAATTCCCTCAACACTGTCAAAACTATTCACTACTATTCTTCTTCTCTTCCTTACTGGTACCTATCTCTTCCCATTTATGGCTATATCCATGTTGCTTGTATCTTTACAACTTATATTGTTTTTATTGTTTCCTACTATGATTGGATAGCTTATTAGTATCCTATGACTATCACCAAGTGTTCTATCTTATGATTCTTGATGAATATATTTTATGTTTTCTTTATGTACACTGAGATCGTATTCCTTGTGTGTCCAATCACACTTGGCCAATAAAGTATTCTATTCTATTCTATTCTATTCTATTCTATTCTATTCTATTCTATTCTATTCTATTCTATTCTATTCTAACCTGCATTTTGGGTTGAATTAAAAACCGTCAGGGAGCAGAACAGCCAGGAAACCTTATCCAGGTTTCAAGTGTGAGCAGCAGGTGCTTGTGCACGCGCGCACATGTGCAGCTCCTTTTGTGCAAGTGACACAGCAAGTGAATTTATGTGCGCGTTTCATCTGCCACTTGTGCGGCCCGTTTTTGAACAGACCACAACCAAGGGTGAAATCCAGCAGGTTTTGACAGGTTCTGGAAAACCGGTAACGGAAATTTTGAGCAGTTTGGAGAACCGGCAAATACCATCTCTGGCTGGCCCCAGAGTGGGGAGGGAATGGGGATTTTGCAGTATCCTTCCCCCAGGAGTGGGGTGAGAATGGAGATTTTGCAATATCCTTCCCCCACGAGTGAGAAAGGAATGGGGATTTTGCAGTATCCTTCCCCTGGAGTGGGGGGAATGGAGATTTTGCAATATCCTTCCCCCAGGAGTGGGGAAGGAATGGAGATTTTGCAATATCCTTCCCCCAGGAGTGGGGAAGGAATGAGGATTTTGCAGTGTTCTTCCCCCAGGAGTGGAGAAGGAATGGGGATTTTGCAGTATCCTTCCCCTGGAGTGGGGAAGGAATGGAGATTTTGCAATATCCTTCCCCCAGGAGTGGGGAAGGAATGGGATTTTGCAGTGTTCTTCCCCCAGGAGTGGGGAAGGAATGGGGATTTTGCAGTGTTCTTCCCCCAGGAGTGGGGAAGGAATGGGGATTTTGCAATATCCTTCCCCTGGAGTGGGGAAGGAATGGAGCTTTTGCAATATCCTTCCCCCAGGAGTGGGGAAGGAATGGGGATTTTGCAGTATCCTTCCCCTGCCAAGGGGTACCCCCTTGGTACCCACCAAGCCACACCCACAGAACCAGTAGTAAAAAAAAAATTGGATTTCACCACTGGCCACAGCCCAGTACCCCTGCTTTAGAGCAATTCCTCCTATAATAGTTGCTACCATATGATTTATTAACTCACTTTGCAAGATGGCCACTTCACAACTGGAACAGAGTAAGGCTATAATGATTTGATCACAAAGGAACACACAGACCTTTAACCAAGCTAATTGACAAATCAGCTAAGGATTTAGGCAAATTTTAAGACTGGCAAGGAAGGGGAATTGCTGCAACAATGCTACGACATGAGCTCAGCGCCCAGCAGGAGAGATTAATTTATCCTGAATCTGAAGGAAGGGCCCAAAAAGTTGCTTCCCGCTCTATGGCGGAATCCTCCCTCGCCAGTCCCACAGATATTAACATCAATCCACAAACCAGTAGAAGCTGAGCTATTCCACAGAGTCGTTAGTAGTTAAAACTACCTGTGTTGGTAGAACCTATAGCTGGTGTATTTAGTCATGCTGTTTTTAAATTATTTTTTGGCTTCATGGTTGCGTACAGCTATTTTTTGCCGTTATAAACTGCCATGAGCTGTCAGATTTGGTGACAGATTGGCCAGGTTTGCTCTTTTTTATATACTAGTGGCTAATGCGGATGTTGCTGATCTCTATGCGAATGGTATGTAGGTGTTGTTTATCCCTATGCGCCCGTCGATGGCTGATTTGTCTCGAAAAGCCAAAAAGGAAATAAACAGACCAAAACACCTCCTCACCAGCAATCAACACCCAGATGAGCAGAGAGGAAAAGCAAAATTAACACTAGGCCAATAATCAAGGAGTAAACGATACTCCAATCAAGCAACCACCAATTCAAACAAAGAGAAAACGGCCTAATCAAGGAACCACCAAGAATATTCCCAGTGACACAGAAAGGACACGCCATTAGTATAGCAAACTCCACTCCCTTCTAGCACTGATGATGTTACCTAGTGTGGTAATGAAACATCTGCAAGAAAACTACCAAGCTCAGAGAGCACCAAGGACCCCCACCTCCTGGTGTGCACAATTCGCTCTCGTTTCATTCCCCCCCCCCCACCTTCCCTAATTCACATAAATAAAATTTAGCACAGCTTACCTTTATCAGATTCGGAATGCATTGGGACCGGATTATCCTGCCCCGCGATGGACATGGGCAACACTTTTCTCGCAGAAACGTTTTCTGTATTAGTCGCCGCGGAAACCGTGGCGCTTGCCACGGAGACGCTGTTCGACGGGCTACGTGCCACGTCCCCCTCAGAGTTTTTTTCCTCCGTGTCAGAGTCATCCGAGTGCAGGGGATTGGTAAAACACAGAGGTGCCCTAACCGGCAGCGTGCCACCGTGGCAGTGGCCTGCCGGTTCCCCGGGTGGGGTGTCCATCTGACCTGGCACACCCGAGTCTACGGACAGATTTTTAACTTCGCGACATAAAACAGGTAAAGGTGGCTCCTCGGAGAAGGAACGCTCGTTTTTAGTCTCTTCTAAGGACCACATGGCTTGTCCCTTCTCTTTATTAAGGGGCAAACAGTCTGGCCTTACTACATCTGTAGTAAGGCCCTGATGTCCTTCCAGAAAAGATATTGCAACTGGAGTGACCGGCTGCAGATTGCATTCGCTGCAAGGGTTCTGGACGGCCTCCGTAGGGGCATCGCCGGAGCCGCGCTCCTGTGGTTTCGAGGCCATCTCTGCTGCGCCCGGCGGGCCCGTTTTAATTTTAAGTGCATTTCCCCGACTCAGAAGAGGGTTTCCGTCGAAGCTGCGTGGTCCTTCCTGAAGGGGCACTTTCTTAATTTCGAAACTCAAGTTGTGTTCCAGCTTTTTGTCGGCGGGGTCCGGGAATTCGTGCTTCCCTGAATATTCCCTGGATTTACCGTAATTTTCGTTGAGGTCGGTCGGGTGCTCTGAGGACACCATGTGCAACACAGGCTTGGGGTGGTATCTGTCACTGTCTTGCCACACCGTCGTCACGGTCGGGTAGGCCGAAGGAGGCGATGGGGTTAGAATGGGCGGGACCGGATGGGGCTCTGGGGCCTGCAAAATTTCTTCTTTCACGTCTCCCTCTACAAGGCAGCTAGGAACAAACGTGAGAAGACTACGGTGAGTATTTCTGATACACAAGACACACGCGTGGATGAGATAATAGAGATTGGAGCCGTGGTGGCACAGTGGGTTAAAATATAAGCATTGCAGGCGGACTCTGCCGACTGCCAGCAGTTCGATCCTGACCAGTTTCAAGGTTGACTCAGCCTTCCACCCTTCCGAGGCTGGTAAAATGAGGACTCAGAGTTGGAGGCAATATGGTGATTTTTTAAACAACTTAGAGAGGGCTGTAAAGCACTGTAAAGTGGTATATAAGTTTAAGTGCTATTGCTATTCCTCCCTCCCTCCCTTCCCACTTGTTCCGTTTCTCATTCTCCTTCCTAGTGGCGCAGTGGTTAGAATGTAGTATTGCAGGCTGACTCTGCCCACAGCCAGGAACTCGATCCTGACTGGCTCAAGGTTAACTCGGCCTTCCATCCTTCCGAGGTAGATAAAATGAGGACCCAGATTGTTGGAGGCAAGAAGCTGGCTCTGTAAACCGCTTAGAGAGGGCTATAAATACCAATAGCACTTAGACTTATATACCGCTTCACAGTGCTTTACAGCCTTCTCTAAGCGGTTTACAGAATCAGCCTGTTGCCCTCAACAATCTGGATCCTCATTTTACCAACCTCGGAAGGATGGAAGGCTGAGTCAACCTAGAGCCGGTCAGGATCAAACTTCTGACAGTGGGCAGAATTTGCCTGCAATACTTCATTCTAACCACAGCTCTATAAAGCGTCATGGTGCAGTATAGAAGTCTAAGTGCTGTTGCTATACTGGTAGTCCTCAAGTTACAATCATTCATTTAGGGACCATTCAAACTTACAACGAGGTTGGAAAAAGTGACTTATGACTGGTTTTCACACCTAACGACCGCCGCAGCATCCCCATGGGTCACACGATCAAAATTTGAGCCCTTGGCATGTATTTATGCATTTTATGTATTTATGATGGTCATGGGGTCTCCATTTGTAACCTTCCACCAAGCCAAATCAATGGAAGCCAGATTTGCATACCAAGAGCAAGATTCACTTAAAGCGTACACTGATTCACTTAACAACTGTGGTAAAAAAGGTCACAAAACCTGGCACAATTCGCTTAACAACTGCCTCTTTTAGCAACATAAATTTTGGGCTGAGCTGCATTCGTAAGTTGAGGATTACCTGCATATTGCAATTAAGTATAAGGCAATATTATGTGGGACACAGTGGATCAGTGGCTAAGACGCTGAGCTTTTCAATCGAAAGGTCGGCAGTTAGCGGTTCGAATCCCTAGTGCCGTGTAACGGGGTGAGCTCCCGTTACTTGTCCCAGCTTCTGCCAATCTAGCAGTTTGAAAGCACGTAAAAAAGGCAAGTAGAAAAAATAGGGACCATCTTTGGTGGGAAGGTAACAGAGTTCTGTGCGTCTTTGGCATTTAGTCATGCCGGCCACATGACCACGGAGACGTCTTCGGACAGCGCTGGCTCTTCGGCTTTGAAAGGGAGATGAGCACTGCCCCCTAGAGTCGGGAACGACTAGCACATATGTGCAAGGGGAACCTTTACCTTTTTATAAGGCGATATTATTCTCAATTGTAGACGTTTTAAGATTCAACGCTGTGTATAAAATAGCAAAAGCCTTTGAAATCACACTTCCTTCCACCATTCTCAATCTGTATGTTCCATATTTGAATAAAAGCCAGATCAGAATGACTAAAGATGCTGAAGACCAAGACAATATTTAATACGCTGTGACAAAAAGGATGGATCATGTTGTCTCTGGGAATTACCAAGATCCGTTTACTTCCTCCGGATATTTTAATTTTAATTTTCCAGTCAGCAGAAAAGCAATGCTGTCTTGTGGCAGATTTTAAAATATCTGTTTGGTTGGAACGACTAAAGCCTCTTTTTAATTCAGAACATAGAATAATAGGATTGGAAGGGATCTCGGAGGTCTTCTAGCCCAACCCCTATTTAGCCTGTTTTCTTTTTTTTTTTTTTTTCAATTGGTTTGCTGGAAACCCATTGTTCGGTTTTGTTGCTCTGCCATTTTGGCTTCGTTTTGTATTTTTATGGTCCTACTTTGTTTTAAGTTTGTTTGTAAACCACCCAGAGTCACCGGGAGGCGTATAAATTTAATTAATATTGCAAAGCTATCCAGGTTAAAGGTAAAGGTGTTGGATCCTGCATTAATATTCTGACAATAAAACATATCCCTCTGCACACTGAGAGTAGGTCATCGTGTCTCACAATCTCTCCAGGACCAACAGGGACCGAGATCTGCCACATCTCCCAAATTCATCCTTCGTGGCAAGCCACCAAGGAATGCCAGGACTGTGGGCATCATCTTAGGAAGTTGAAAAAACGTGCCAGAAGGTGGCAATAGCATGCCATCCCTATACTCAGTAGGGACTGTTCCTAACACTGCTGGCACTGCCCTGGAATCAACTTCAGGCGAATAGAAATGGAAATGGAAATGGAAAGAGAAATAATAGAAATAAAAAAAAGAGTAGAGCAGAGCAGAGCAGAGCAGAGCAGAGCAGAACAGAGCAGAGCAGAATAGAATAGAATAGAATAGAAGTTTTTATTGGCCAAGTGTGATTGGACACACAAAGAATTTGTCTTGGTGCAAATTGTCATCATCGTTTTATGGAGGTTGTCCTCGACTTATGGCCACAACCGAGCCCAAAATTTCTGCTGCATCAGGAGAAATTTCCTGACAGTGAGAACAATTAACCAATGGAACAAACTTGTCACCGGAAGTTGTAAGTGCTCCATCAACTGGAGGCTTCTAAGAAGAGATTGGACAGCACTTGTGTGGAATGGCATAGGGCAGTGATGGTGAACCTTTTTCCCCTCGGGTGCCAAAAGCGTGCGCGCAAAAGCATGCGCGCGTGTGCAGGCACCCATAATGCAATGCCCTCCGCAGGCCCCGGCCCCCACGCATGTATATACCCTCCCCCTGTGTTCCCCTCACGCATGCGCACGTGACCCCCCATTTTTGTGCTAGCAGGCCTCTCTGAAGCCTCTGGGAACCAAAAACAGGGAGCAGGGGGTGCCCCACCCCCATCCCCACCCCACATGCACGCACCACCCTTCCACCCCCCCCCCCACAGGTTCACCATCACAGGCATAGGGTTGGACTAGAAGACCTCCAAGGCCCTTTCCAGCTCTGTTATTCTATTCTATTCTATTCTGTTCTGTTCTGTTCTGTTCCATTCCGTATTCCATTCCATTCTCTTCTATTAATTCTAATTCTAATTCCTTCCATTCCATTCCATTCCATCTGTTCTGTTCTGTTCCATTCCGCATTCCATTCCATTCTCTTCTATTAATTCTAATTCTAATTCTAATTCCATTCCATCTGTTCTGTTCTGTTCCATTCCGCATTCCATTCCATTCTCTTCTATTAATTCTAATTCTAATTCTAATTCCATTCCATCTGTTCTGTTCTGTTCCATTCCGCATTCCATTCCATTCTCTTCTATTAATTCTAATTCTAATTCTAATTCCATTCCATCTGTTCTGTTCTGTTCCATTCCGCATTCCATTCCATTCTCTTCTATTAATTCTAATTCCATTCCATTCCATTCCATTCCATTTGTTCTGTTCTGTTCTGTTCCGTTCCGTTCCATTCCGTTCTACTCTACTCTACTCTACTCTACTCTAGACTAGACTAAACTAGCCTTCTATTCTAATCAATCTATGCTAAAAAAAGAGGTCGCAAAATGGAGCAAATTTTACTAAACAACGGCTTCATTTAGCAATGGAAACCTGGAGCTCAATTGTGGTCATAAGTCGAGGATTACCTGTACAGGAATCTCCCCCCGGACTGTTTGGCGTCTCTTGGGAACAGATAGATAAGGTTCTATGGAGCTTGGGTGGGCAGGTGGCTGAGTGGGGAGGAATGGATCAACCCTGAATCACTTGTGGCTGCACAAGGAATCTAGTTTAATCCTCTGTTGGGAGTCCTCCCCCCCCCCGCTTGCCTGGGCGTTTCCCAACAGAATTGCTGGAACATTCCTTTCTCTGCATCAGGAGCAGAAGGCCTGAATTCGGTTTAGGCAGCAAGGGAAACAGAAATGAAGCCACATCACGTTGATCCCAAATGATTGACCGAGAGTTGATTCAAAAGGGTACCTGCGAGTTCGAGGTGGCTTCGGGGGAGGGGAATCCTGCTTCTCCGGGTCTCCAGAACTGACGGTGGCGTTCTCGGCGTTAACTTCGTTCTGTCGAAGGAATAAAGAGTCGGAGGAATTGATTCATTCAAACTTTTAAACTGCCTCCCCCACAAACAAAAAATTAAATTAACGTTCTAGAAACAAAATGAGAATGCAAAATGTTATGGAAATTTGATCTTTCTTTCTTTCTTTCTTTCTTTCTTTCTTTCTTTCTCTCTCTCTCTCTCTCTCTCTCTCTCTCTCTCTCCTTCTCCTTCCTTCCTTTTTCCTTCTTTCTCTTTTTTCTCTTTCTTCCTTCCTTCCTTCCTTTTCTTTCTTTCTTTTTCATTCATTCATTCAGGTTTTTTATGCTGCCCATCTCCACACAAGCTAACACCGTGCGACCTAAAAATAAAATGTGAGTATAAACAGTCCTTGACTTACAATTGTTTGTTTAGTGACCGTTCAAAGTTACAACAGCACTGGGGGAAAAAAGTGACTTACGGCCATTTTCCACACTTATGGCCGTTGCAGCCTCCCCCATGGTCACGTGATCAAAAGCCAGGCCCTTGCCAACGGCTTCATATTTATGACAGTTTGCAGTGTTCCCCGGGAGGGGGGAAGGGGGGGGTCACGTGATTCCCGCCTTTGGCGAACTTCTGACCTGCAAAGTCCGTGGGGAAACCGGATTGGCTTAACAACCATCTTGCTAAATTAACTGCAGTGATTCATTTAACGACTGTGGCAGGGAAAGTCACAAAATGGGACAAGTGTCAACCCTGAAGCTGACCTGGCTGAAGCCACCTGGGATGCTTCAGTGTTGCCACACTGGAGCCCAGGGCATAGGGAGGGGTGGATTTTAGATAGCTGGGGGTTTGTAGCCAAAGCAAAATACTTTCTCTTGGGAACCAAGGACATTCTCACACCTGGGTAGAGGAAGGCGGAGTGATGTCACCAGGCAACCAGACAGCGCTGTGATTGGACCGTGTCACTGATTGTTTTGAGAAAGTGACAAACTTTCTCTGTTAATTAGGTGAAAACCGCAGGAACCTTCAGAGTCGGTTTTCACCAGATCTGTGCCAATATGATACATTCAATAAAGCTATTCTTTGAGGAATCTACCTGCCTTGGAGTTCTGCTTGCTATGGGTCTATTCCTTGGAACCCCGACAAGCAAGATTCACTTAGCAATGGAAATGTCGGGCTCAATTGCGGTCGTAAGCTAAGGACTACGTGTAGGTATGTTTCATGTTATTTCGCTGCCCAGAAGCAAAACGACTTAACAATGCAGGAACAGCATGACGAGGCAGAGGAATTCTAGTAAAAAGTTATCAGCCACGGGAAGCTTGCTCCGTTTTTTTAAAACTCCTAGGATTAAAGAACGTCATGCGAAACTTCAGCCCGGCATCAACATATTTATCTTGTGACTAAAGCATTAAGAGCCCTTCCCGGGAATGCCACGGCTCATGTCTCAGGCTAGAGAAATTCAGGCACTTTTAAAAACTCATTTATGTGGTCACTCTAAGCCAAATCGTTTCAACGCGGTGATGAACGCTTTGTCTGCCTGTGGCTGCCTTGCTCGAGTTACTCACTGAAACTGGATATTGCACAACTGCCTTTGAAACGGCCCTTTGACGTCTGGAAATAAAATGCGTCTTAAGAAATTTGAGCAAAGACAGGTAAAACGAGACAGACCAGAACATACCCTACAATTACAGTATACCCTACCCCCCCGATACGTGCGTTTTGAACTTTGCAAATCTGCAATTTGTCCAAAAAAAAAGTTGAAAACTGGCATCCAAGCAACTACAGCAGAAGTTATACCCGGTTTCATTTTGACCTACTCAATACGAAGTACAAATTAAAAGATTTATTTAGTATCCAGGTCAGTTTCTATGAATGCATCATATAAAGAGGCCTTCAAAACAAAGATAAGTAAGGTAAGTCCAGAGTTGGGTTTCAGCAGGTTCTGACCAGTTCTAGAGAACCGGTAGTGGAAATTTTGAGTAGTTCGGAGAACCGGTAGTACAAGTTCTAACTGGCCCCGCCCCCATCTATTCTCTGCCTCCAGAGTCCCAGCTGATCAGGAGGAAATGGGGATTTTACAGTACTCTTCCCCCGGAGTGGGGTGGGAATGGAGATTTTACAGTATCCTTCCTGTGCCACGCCCACCAAGCCATGCCATGCCATGCCCACCAAGCCACACCCACAGAACCGGTAGTAAAAAAATTTGAAACCCACCACTGGGTAAGTCGGTTGGTGATCTAAATCAGGGGTATCCAAATGTGGCCACTTTAAGACTTGTGGACTTCAACTCCCAGAATTCCTGGCTGGAGTTGAAGTCCACAAGTCTTAAAAGTTTCCATGTTTGGAGACCCCTGATCTAAATGACTGGGTGTTATTTAGCATTGGCAGTGTCAATAACAAAAAAAAAAGGGGGGGGGCTCTGGTGGCTCAGACTGCTAAGACAGTCTGTTATTAACACAGCTGCTTGCAATTACTGCAGGTTCTAGTCCCACCAGGCCCAAGGTTGACTCAGCCTTCCATCCTTTATAAGGTAGGTAAAATGAGGACCCAGATTGTTGGGGGCAATAAGTTGACTTTGTATATAATATACAAATGGATGAAGACTATTGCTTAACACAGTGTAAGCCGCCCTGAGTCTTCGGAGAAGGGCGGGATATAAATGCAAATTTAAAAAAATTTTAAAAAATAACTCTGGTGTCTCAGAAGTGTCAAATCACACAACTGCGGCCAGCCAAGTTCAAAAGAGCCCTGCGGAGAAGTTTAATAAGAAATGTCAAAAGAGAAAATTAATGTAACGTTATGCAGGACTCAAAATTGTGGTTTAACTAGGTCCAAAGCAGCTGGAAGTTTATTCAGGCACTCCACAGTATTTCCAAAACTGCTCACCAGGAAAGGAAACAAGGCTAAACGAAGCAAAGTTCAAGTCATGGAAATGATAAAGTAATCATTTTAAATGATCTTTTTAAAAAAATATTTAAAATAAAAGAAAAAACTGTGACCCAAGCCACATACCAATCCATCCGCAATTTTCCACGCTGCGCAGCTCTCGTATTTTTGCAACTGTTTCTCGAATAACTGCGCTATGGCTCGATGAACAAGCTCGTACTGTTCCTGTGCGCACGAGATAAAAGACAGGAGGAGCTTAGGATCGTTCGACGCCGTTCCCCAAAAACCATCATGCCACTTTTTAGGCTCCCGAAGACAAGTTTACCTTAGTCTGCACTGCAGAATGCCTTTGAGTCCTCATTTCTTGTATTAAATTAAACACGTTGAATTCCTCTGGAATTTTCTGCAACGGAAACACGAGCAATGGATTTTTTTTTTTCCGCACGGAAGAAATTTAAAATTTCAAAAATTCTATTGAGCATTTACAAATGGCTTAATTTATTTATTTTCTCTCTCTCTCTGCTGCAACACTGCACGCTTCAAACAATTAAAACGGCCTTTCCTTTTTCCCTGACAGTGGTTTAAGTCGTCTGCTTTTTCTCCCAACTAATTTTCAAGTTTTGCCCGTGGCCATACAAAACTTGATTATTCTTCTATAAAGCTCTAATCACTTGCATAAGATGGCCTAGTTTTTGTTTTTTTTCCCCAGCATGTCGACTGCTCTAAATCCTCCTTACCCCGGCTTTCAACAAATTCCATGTGTAATCTATCGCACAGATGGCTCCGGTCCTTCCGCATCCTGCACTGTAGCAAAAAAAAAAAGAGAGAGAGAGAGAGAGAGATGCATAAGAGTTTGTGGAAAGGAGATTTAAATAATACTCCACATGTTCACTTTGTAAACGTACTGCAGTTTTGTTCTATCCAAGAATTCCTGTTTTATGGGTGGCATCCAACCCATTAAAATAAACTATAACCAGGGTGGGATTGAAAAATTTCAGCAACTGGTGCGCTGCCTGGTTGCTGGGTGGGCGTGGCCATGGGGGTGTGGCCTGCTCGACCTCCTGCACCATGGTGGGGGGGGGGGCATTTTCGCCTGCCCCAGACTCTGAAGGGTTTCTCGAAGCCTCCAGGAGGGCGAAAACTGCCTCCCCCAGGCATTGTTTCCGGACTTCCAGTAGGCCCGTTTTTCCCCCTCCCAGAGCTTCTGTGCGTGCCCTGCACTTACCTGGCATCCAAAACGGGCCGCGTGGAGACTCCTGGGAGGGGTGGGGCGAGGTGGGCGGGGTCAGCCAGTCCTTGGAACAACCAGTTTGGCAAACCAGATTCAAATTAGCATCCGGTTTGCCTGAACCGGCTGAATCCCACCCCTGTGTAATACATACAGACACAGGTCTGTATACAGACATTAGTGTGTATATACAGGTAGACCGCGACTTAAGCCCAAAATTTATGTTGCTAAGCCAGACATTTGTGAAATGAGTTTTGCCCAATTTTACAACCTTTCCTGCCACTGTTGTTAAGTGAATCGTGGCAATGGTTAAGTCAGTAACACACTTGTTAAGTGAATCTGGTTTCCCTGTTGACTTAGGGAATGACTAGCAGATATGTGCGAGGGGAACTTTTACCTTTACCTTTATACATACCGTGTATTATGTTACTATTTCTTAATGTATACTGTATTGTTTTTAGCTCAATTTTTTTAATACGGTTGGGAAGAATGCCACTTAAGCCATTCACAATTGAAACAGGCTGCAAGCCAGACAAATAAACAAACATGCATAAAAAATGGCTTTTAAAGTAACTGGAAACATATAAAAGAACTATTCATCTGGCACTAAAAAAATATATATAAAGGCACCCTTTCTCTTCTAGCCACTCGTCTCGCCTTATTCAAGCAGCCAAGAGACTCTTGTAAAGTAATTACTATCAAAGGATAGAAGAGGAAATAAGGGTAGAAAATACATACTTGCTGTCCAACAAATCTATTAAGCAAAAATGTTTCTAATTTTGTGGCGTTCCGAAGCATCTAACTAATAAAGCTTTATTTATATTCCTGAGATTTAAATGTAGAACTTAAATCTTTCAGTGGTATCATAGTTTAAAAATATTTTTTTCATTAATTTTCTATTAAATACATTTCTTAGTGCTTAACAAATATTGTGTTGTCTGGGTATTTAATTTGCTTAACAATACAAATTTACTTGCTTAAAAGTCTGTGCTGACCAATTGGCCCCCATCTTCACCCATATTTTCAATAAATCACTAGAGATGTGCTATGTTCCTTCTTGCTTCAAACGCTCTACCATCATCCCAGTGCCGAAGAAGCCCACCATCAAGGAACTGAATGACTACAGACCAGTTGCTCTAACATCTGTAGTCATGAAAACCTTTGAAAGGCTAGTGCTTTCCTACCTGAAAACCATCACGAATCCGCTCTTAGACCCCTTGCAATTTGCATACCGAGCAAATAGATCAACAGATGATGCTGTTAATATGGCTCTGCACTACATCCTACAACATCTTGAGTCTCCAAAGACCTATGCAAGGGTCCTTTTTGTAGACTTTAGTTCAGCATTCAATACCATCATTCCAGACATTCTTCTAACTAAGCTAAACCAGCTACAGGTACCGGAACAGACTTGTAAGTGGATCACAAGCTTCCTAACAAACAGGAAGCAGCAGGTGAAGCTAAGCAAGATCACATCAAATACCTGTACAATTAGCACAGGGGCCCCCAAGGCTGTGTGCTCTCCCCACTTCTCTTCTCTGTATACCAATGACTGCATCTCCAATGATCCATTTGTTAAGCTACTGAAGTTCGCAGATGACACAACAGTGATTGGTCTCATTCGAGACAATGACGAATCCGCATATAGACGAGAGGTCGAACGACTAGCCTTGTGGTGCAACCAAAACAATCTGGAACTGAACACACTCAAAACCGTAGAAATGGTGGTAGACTTTAGGAGAAACCCTTCCATACTTCCACCTCTCACAATACTTGACAACACAGTATCAACAGTAGAAACCTTCAAATTTCTGGGTTCTATCATATCGCAAGATCTCAAATGGACAGCTAACATCAAAACATCATTAAAAAGGACAACAAAGAATGTTCTTTCTGCGCCAACTCAGTAAGCTCAAACTGCCCAAGGAGCTGCTGATCCAGTTCTACAGAGGAATTATTGAGTCTGTCATTTGCACCTCTATAACTGTCTGGTTCGGTTCTGCAACCCAACAAGAAAACACAGACTTCAGAGGATAATTAGAACTGCAGAAAAATAATTGCTACCAACTTGCCTTCCATTGAGGACCTGTATACTGCACGAATCAAGAAGAGGGCCGTGAAAATATTTGCAGATCCCTCGCATCCTGGACATAAACTGTTTCAACTCCTACCCTCAAAACGACGCTATAGAGCACTGCACACCAGAACAACTAGACACAAGAACAGTTTTTTCCCGAAGGCCATCACTCTGCTAAACAAATAATTCCCTCAACACTGTCAGACTATTTACTGAATCTGCACTACTATTAATCGTTTCATAGTTCCCATCACCAATCCCTTTCCACTTATGACTGTATGACTATAACTTGTTGCTGGCAATCCTTATGATTTATATTGATATATTGATCATCAATTGTGTTGTAAATGTTGTACCTTGATGAACGTATCTTTTCTTTTATGTACACTGAGAGCATATGCACCAAGACAAATTCCTTGTGTGTCCAATCACACTTGGCCAATAAAATTCTATTCTATTCTATTCTATTCTATTCTATTCTATTCTATTCTATTCTACATTCTTAATCTCCACCCCTTTTTCCCAACCGTTGGTAAAACAGATTCCATGTTTGATAATATTATACATCTTCTGTTTAATTTTCAGTGTCAACCTATCAATTTCTGCACAATCGAATATCTTCCTGGCTATCTCTTCATCTTGTGGCATGTCTTCATTTTTCCAGTATTATGCGAATATAATCCTTGCTGTTGTTAAGACATGTAATATTAAGTGCATATTTTTCTTATCCATTTTTTCTGATATTATATACTCAATTTTATCTGATATTATTATACACACTTTGAAAGTATGAAAAAGAGCAGACAATACTCTTCCCAGATTATTAAGATCAAAGAAAAACTACTCAAATATTTCCAATTGTGACTGAACTCCTGAAATGATCAAAAAAAAAAAAACGAACAAATTTTACCTGCAGTGTATACAAATAGGAACGTCTTCGTGTTCTTGATATTCTCTCATTAAATTGATCATGTCCAGAATAGAATCGAAGGAGGAAGGAACATCATGGTCAGGCCAATTTACATAATGAAACTGATATACTCGACGCGATTCCTAAAAGGTTAAGAAGGATGTTGCGTTATTTATAAAACCGTCCCTTTTGAGAAGGTGCAATTTTCCGCAAATTTCTCATTAGTGATGGGTAATTGTACCACGCTAAAGGAACTCATACAGGGGTGGGCTTCAAAAATTTTAGCAAAAGTTTCTCTATCCGGTTGCTGGGTGGGCGTGGCCTAGTTGGCCTCCTGCACCATGGGGGGGGGGTTTGCCCTCCCCAGGCTCCGGAGGCCCTCTGGAGGCCGGAAACGGGCCCATTTCCGTTCTTCCCGAACTTCTGGTAGGCCCGTTTTTCGCCCTCCCCAACCCTCTGCGTGTGCCCTGTATTTACCTGCATCCAAAACGGGCAGTGCGGGGACACCTGGGAGGGCCAGGGTGGAGTGGGATTTGGGGGTTCTCCAAACTGCGCAGAATCTTACTTAGAGGTTCCCCCGAACTCCTAGCAGCCCACCCCTGAACTCATATCAATAGCTCTGCACGAATTGCTACGACTGATCTAATTGGAACACCTGCTGGAATTTCTCTTGAGTTTTACAATAATGGGAAAAAGACAGAAGCTAAAGCAATCCAACTTTCCAACTTACATACCTTTATTTATTTAGGATACTATGCAATAGTCTATCAAAATAAATTAAATAACTGCATTTTTTTGGGTGGGAAACCTTGGGTTTGGTAAAAGCACAAGGTTTAATATTCAATTTCTGTATACTTTTTATGCATTGGAAACCTGCCTGCAAAATTGCAAGCGCAAGCATCTTAAAATCACGGGCAGCTTCAAGACCTGTGGACTTCCAGCTCCCAGAATTCATGCTGGCTGAGGAATTCTGGGAGTTGAAGTCCACAGGACTTAACGGCGGCCCAGGTTGGACGCTCCCAATCTAAATCCTATTTGCAAAAACCTACAGGAAGCTTAGTCCAGATTCCAAGATGCTTTAGAGGATCAGCTGATCACCTTGAGGCAAACGGAAGAAGTCCAAATTGGAAAGGGCATCGGAATGCCTCACACGGCAACGAACACCCTTCAGTGCGAAAAATAAGTAACCGAAGGCATATTTGTCTGAAAGTCAAGATCCCAAAAAGGATCCAGATGGCTGAAGTGAACCTTCTGCATGATTTGGAAGCTCTGTTTCCATCACTCTTATGAGATCTACCCAAGGAGCATCTCTCTCACTGTTGGCCGACTAAAGCTTTTCATTCTCATTATTAGTCCAGTGACTACGTTGGCTTTTTCCCCTGAGGGTATTACTGTTAGTCATGAAGTCTTCCTTTAGCTAAAAATACTCTGCTCCGACTCTTCCTGCCTTGTTTTGAATGAAAAATGGGATGTTTTACATTAGTCCTCCCAAACTATCAGAAAGAAAGAAAGAAAGAAAGAAAGAAAGAAAGAAAGAAAGAAAGAAAGAAAGAAAGAAAGAAAGAAAGAAAGAAAGAAAGAAAGAAAGAAAGAAAGAAAGAAAGAAAGGGCCTCTGGTGGCTCAGCAGACTAAGTCTGTCTATTAACACAGCTGCTTGCAATTACTGCAGGTTCAAGTCCCACCAGGCCCAAGGTTGACTCAGCCTTCCATCCTTTATAAGGTAGGTAAAATGAGGACCCAGATTGTTAGGGGCAATAAAAAGTTGACTTTGTATATAATATACAAATGGATGAAGACTATTGCTTGACACAGTGTAAGCCGCCCTGAGTCTTCGGAGAAGGGCGGGATATAAATTCAAATAAAAAAAAAAAATTCCACACTGCCCTGTTTTCAGACTTCCTCTAGCTGAAAAGGGGACAAGGCACAGCTAAAAGCACAACGGTTTCTAAAAAGGCAGGTAACAAAGAACGAAAAAAAGGAACATTTTATCATCTGTCGGGGATCTGAGACATTCAGTTATAACAGGCCTGGAAGGGACCTTGGAGGTCTTCTAGTCCCAACTCCCTACCCAAGCAGGAGATCCTATACCAGGGGTGTCAAACTCAAGGCCCACGGGCCGGATCCAGCTCGCTGGGTGCTCGGAGCCGGCCCACGAGGTCACCCTGGAAACAGTGAAGGACTGGCCTGCGCTACCTCTGCCAGTGAAAACCCAGCTGGGAATGGCTGCATGCGGCCCTCATGAGCTCTGTTTTTTTTGTTGGTTTTTTTTGGTGTTTTTTTTTTTGAATTTATATCCTGCCCTTCTCCGAAGACTCAGGGCGGCTTACAATTGTATGTATGTATTGTAAGGCAATAGTCTCATTCTATTTGTATATTTATATACAAAGTCAACTTATTGTCCCCCCAACAATCTGGGTCCTCATTTTACCTACCTTATAAAGGATGGAAGGCTGAGTCAACCTTGGGCCTGGTGGGACTCGAGCCTGCAGTAATTGTAACTGCAGGCAGCTGTGTGTTAATAACAGGCTGCATTAGCCTGGTGAGCCACTTCCCAGCCCTAGTTTTCATTCGGTTGCAGGAGGCCGTCGCAGCCGGAAACGATACTCAGGAGCCCTTCATTGGCAGAGCACTCGGGCCACTATCGGCGCCCTTGACACGAATGATGTCGAGCTAGCCACACACACACCCTGCCCCCCCCCCCCGAGGTCAAACACAACTCTGATGTGGCCCTCAATGAAATCGAGTTTGACACCCCTGTCCTGTACCATTCCAGACAAGTGGCTGTCCAGTCTCTTCTTAAAAGCCTCCAGTGATGGAGCACCCAAAACTTCTGGAGGTTCTCAAATCCTCATTAATCGAAGCTAAACAGAATTTTTAGGACACGGTGGCTCAGTGACTAAGACGCTGAGCTTGCCGATCAAAAGGTCGGCAGTTCAGTGGTTCGAATCCCTAGTGCCACGTAATGGAGTGTGTTCCCGTTACTTGTTCCAGCTTCTGCCAACCTAGCAGTTCGAAAGCACGTAAAAAAAATGCAAGTAGAAAAATAGGGTGGGAAGGGAACAGCGTTCCGTGCGCCTTTGGCGTTGAGTCATGGCTGCCACATGACCACGGAGACGTCTTTGGACAGCGCTGGCTCTTCGGCTTTGAAACGGAGATGAGCACCGCCCCCTAGAGTCGGGAACGACTAGTACACAGGTGCGAGGGAAACCTTTACTTTTACCTTTAAACAGAATTTACCTGCCAACTCTCACAAATTGAGAGCCATTCCTTTATTCTATATATATTAACACACTGTGAAAAGCAAAACAATTACACGTATGGGGCAGTCAAAATAAGCATCGTTATCACGTTTCGCTTGAGGGGGGGAAAGAGATGTTTTATCTACTTACATTCTGATATTCGATTAGCAGGGTTCTAATATAGTAATCGGTTCTGACCTGCTCAGCTTCCTAAACAGAGAAAGAGAGAGAGAGAGAGAGAGAGCAAGTTAAAATTTTGCCCAAATTTACTTAGCCTTACAGACGCTCATCAAAAAGCCAACTTCAAACCATGATTTATGAAGCTTGAAGGAAGCAATGGAAAATTTTGCTCAGGTTGACCAATCTAGCCAGGTTTGTGCAAAACATCAAATTGTGGCAGTTTAAAAGTGGAAATAAAAATCTGCCAATCTTCTAAATTGCATCAGAATTAACAAGAGGGGAAATGTCAAGAGATACCCATAGCATGGCTTCTTGTTAAACTATAATCTGAATAAGGCTTTACAATTCCTCTTTTTTTGAAGTATAATTTTGAAGAAAAACGCTCCATTATTAAAGCACACATTTTTTTATTCTAATCGTCTGAACAAGGTATCAATGTCACCAAGACTTTAAAAACCTGCTTTTGCTTCTCATACAATTATTAATCTACTCAAAGTAAAAGCACTTCAGAGCCACTAGTGACTAATTCATGTAACTGCAGAAGAATGCAAAACGGGTTTTACGTGTTCAATGTTCGCACAGCTATGCACATTAAACACAAATGACAACTTCATTAAAAGGCTACCATTCATTTAAAAAAAAAAAACACTTACACAAGAAATGTGGAATGGTCCAAATGAAATGCTTTCTTCTCCGTAGAGCGGCCAGTAACGTTCACATTTTTTCTGTTAGTAAAATTAGCCGTTTTTAAAAAAATATATACACACACTTTGAAAGGCATACGTTTTAGACTTTACCTGGATAAAACCCTCCTAATATTTTTAGTTCACAGTCTACTTTCTTGGTTTTTCACATTGAAATGTTTTTGAAACTTGGAAAATTCAAGTCAAGATCGGCCTTGGGTGTCTGAAAATTCAGCCGTGTACGGATTTTTAATAAACTGGCGATTTACGGGGCACAATAAAATACTCAATGCTATTTGATTTAAAACAGACTCTTGAGACGTCAGTAAAGAAAATTAATAAACTAGTTGTGGCCTTCTCTAGGGATTTGTTTTGCCACTTAAGTAAAAACCATTTACGTAATCAGGTTCTAATTTCATTCTCACCCGTAGCAAATTTGGAAAGGAAATGATTGTGATTCATACATACCCTTCCCATTTCAAATTCCCGACAGGCCATTACAATAATCTGGGGAGGAGAAGAAGAAAAAAAAAAAAAACCAAATGTGTCTATAAAACATTGCCAAAATTATTGCCAATACATGTGGGCAAGTTGCGTTTTGTATCAGCCCTACAGACTTAAAAGGCACAGGAAATCCTTGACTTACGACCACGATGAGAGCCCAAAATTCCCTTTGCTAAGCAATTCCATTTTTAAGACAATTCTGTGAGTTTTGCTTCATGTTACGACCTTTCTTGCCACAGTTGTTAAGTGAATCAACCGCAGTCAAGTTAGGGACACGGCTTTCCCGCTGACTTTGCTTGTCAGAAGTTCACAAAAGGGGATCATGTGACATCCCCCCCCCCGGAGACGTCATAAATGTGAGTCAGTTGCCAAGGTATCTGAATTTTAATCACGTGGCTGTCGGGATGCTGCAATCGTTTGTTTTTTTTTGCAGTTCCACTGTAACTGTCAGCCCTCGTTGGATCTTCAAGCCTGCCACATTTACTGCTGTGGGAAACTGGGAGGGGAGATTGTATGGAGCATGGGTGATATGTAGTCAAAATAACATCCCTTTCTCAGAGAGTCAAGGACATCTTGCCCTGCACCTGGGGAGGTGTGACTAGGAGGCCTCTCCAGTTGGGACTGTACATTGATTGGACCATGTGATGGACATGTGGGTGCAGGGGAAGGGACCTGGACTTTCCTTTGGGTGGGTCAAACCTGGAAGCTTTCAGATTCGGGTTTTCCCAGATGTGCCAATATGACATCTCTAATAAAATGGAACTTTGAGAAACTTCATGCCTCGAGTCTTCTTTCGTTGGGGAGGGAGATGTTACTTGGAACCAGGGGTGAAATGCTCCCGGTTCTGACCGGATCTCGCGATCTGGTAGCAATCATGGCCGGTGGTTTGGCAATCCAGTAGCGATGGTGGAGCGAAGCTCCGCCCACCCGCCCCAGTGTCATTACCTCCTGTTTTTAACCAGGAAGTAGTAGGCTTTTTACCTTTTGCATATGGACAGAAGGTTTTGCGCATGCGCAGAAGGTCTGCGCAGGTGGGACGTGTGCATTTCCGAATCGGTAAGGAAGGTAAGTGATTTCACCCCTGCTCGGAACCCTGACATTAACCCGAATCTCCTTTAAAATTTAACCGGCTCCCCGGATACCGGGGTGCTGTCCGGGGTTCTGAGCCCGGAACGTCGACCTGAAACCAGGCAGTGTGAAGACTCAGGGAAGATGGAGGGACAGTAATTTTGAATAGTCACTAAACGAACTACCTGTAAGAAAGGTAAGCAGTGAGATAAACCTATACAGTAATTCAAGGACTACCTGTGCAGCATCGTACTTTCCAGAACCTTTACTGGTCTCATTCGTCTTTAAGAAAGTCTGAAATAATATAGGAACGTTCAGCCAATCTGCTTCTAAATTTCGATGGGAATTTGGCAGCCTGCCCCAGTCCTATCAGTGCCGGCAAAAGCTCCACAAAATATAATCCATTCTCTACAGGTAGTCCTTGACTTATGGCCGCAATCGAACGCCAGATTTCTGTGAATAAGTGAGCCAATTTTGTTACGTGAGTTTTGCCCCGTTCTATGACTGTTCTTCCCACCGCGAATGGCTGAAGTTGTTAAGTTAGGAACACAGGGGTTCAGTGAATCCGAATTCCCCGCTGACTTGGCTTGTCAGAAAGTCTGCCAAAGGTAAGCTCGGGACGCTGCAACCGTCATAAATGTGAATCAGCTGGCCATGCGCTTGAATTTTGACCAAGTGACCGCGTGGATGCTGCAAAGGTCGTAACTGTGAAAAACGGTCATTTTTTTCAGCGCCGCTGTAACTTCGAACTGTTACAGGAACTGTTGCGAGTCAAGAGCTGCCTGTGTTTAAGATACTTACCGCCACATTGTACTCCCATATCATCCTCCAGAAATCAATGACGGTGTTTGCTAGTGGTCCCTGCGTAGCAACGTACGCTTTTGGTCCATGTACTCCCTGAAATTGCAGCATACGAGAGAATATTACTACAGAACGAGACACGTTTTAAGACTGCTCTCTCATGACAAAAAGGCCCAACCAAGATGGTTCCAAAGATAGATGCGATCTAAAGTACTGTAGCTCAATTTTAAAAACGGATGCAAAATATCAACAAGCTCTCCTTTTCAAACCGAAAGGAACATTTAGAGAATGTTATTATTATTATTGTGTTCTAATCTGTTATTAGAACACAGTAGCCTGCAATTACTGCAGGTTCAAGCCCGGCCCAAGGTTGACTCAGCCTTCCATCCTTTATAAGGTAGGTAAAATGAGGACCCAGATTGTTGGGGGGGGGGGGCAATAAGTTGATTTTGTAAATATACAAATAGGATGAGACTATTGCCTTATACACTGTAAGCCGCCCTGAGTCTTCGGAGAAGGGCGGGATATAAATGTAAATTAAAAAAAAAAAGAGAGAGAAATCCTAGATCCGTGATGGTGAACCTATGGCACGCGTGCCACAGGTGGCATGCAGAGCCCTCTCTGGAGGCACGCCAGCCGTCGCCCCAGCCCAGCTCCACCGCACATGCGCACGCACCTCCCGCCGGCCAGCTGGTCTTCGGGTCCCTGCCGCGCATGGGTAGGGTGGCAGGGCGCATGGTGGTGCAGGAGGCTTTTCAGGCCCAAAACCTCACCCCCCTCATTAACCTGGAAGCCAAAACAGTGCCGGGGGTGGACACATGTGTGGGAGGCACAGGATGTATGTGCAGGGGGGGACGACACATGCATGAGGATGGGGCACATGCATGGGGAGCACGCTTCCATTGCATTGGGGGGGGGATTGGGCACATGGGAGTGCATTTGCACACCTGCTTTGGGCACTCAGGTTCAAAATAGTTAACCATCACTGTCCTAGGCAAATACCAATTTTTATGAATGAAATACAAGTTCATAACAAACCCTCACATAAAATCACTGTTAATAGCCCAAATGTTCAGGGAGTGTTGTTATGTTGCTGTCCAGCTAAAGACTGCAAAAGGTCGGAATTGTTTTCTTTAACTGATCGCTCTTCCTACTGGCCTCGTTTTCCCAAAGTTGAAACAGTTTTTTTTTGTTTTTTTTTTAAAAAAACAAGTCGACAAAACCAACATCCAATTTTGAGGTTTTATTTAAAGGACACAGGACGCTATTAAGAATCGCCTAATCTGGTTTTGAGGAAAAGGCGCTACAGATGTAAGGATCCAGAGCCCTCAAATGTAACCCATAATAACCATTTTCCATCATATAAGCTGCTCATGGATAAACACATGGAGCCGATGGATGACGTAGGGTATTCCTTAAAGGCGATGCATTGCTAGTGAACCAAGAAACTGACTTGGGTAACTTTTCTTTACTGGCTAAACAGAAGAGTTCTGTTAAGTTCAGTTACAATTTTATTAGAAATAACAAACAAAATGACAAATTTTACATACTGGATACACAGAAAGGAATGTTAACATTCTGAAAGATTTCTGGCTTAAGAAAACAGATGAACAGAAAACCTAGCTCCGGGACCTTTTTTTTTGAAGGGATTTAAAAAATAAGATCCTTAAAAACTTAGGGAAGGAATACAAAGTCAGCTTATTCAAGCAAGGCTAAAAGAAAAAATATATATGTATGATTGCTTTTACTGGACTTTTACTGACAATGAATGATTGACAAAATGTTTTTGATTTTGATATTGGGGTGTTTTTTTACTTAAAAGATATGCTGTGGGGTGAAGAGAGATTACAATGTATTTAGAGATGGTGATATACTATTAAAATTGTTTTTACTTGCTGGGGTAAAAGGGTATATTTTCACACTTTTTTTTTTACTGTTTGCATTTTTGTCATTACTATGTGCTTTTGATTCTTTCCATTCATAATTCTTAAGAAAATTGTTAGAGAAAAATAATAATAAGCCGCTTGGAATGGGGATCCCATTCCATTGCAGGAATAACACACATTATTGCTTCCACAATATAAACAAACAAGAACAAATGATATTAATTTACTTCTGCCTTCTGGAAGAATTGCATGTTACCAGGCAACATACATATCACATGCTAATGGCCGATTAATTAAAAGTTATTCGTGAATACATTTTATTCAAATCTATTAACTAAAGCCGTTTCAAATTCAGTTTCAAATTATCACACTCGGTCAAACAGGTTATTATTGCATCTTGCTAAAATGAGAGATTTTTTTTTCCTTTGGTTTTGTGACTAATTTTGCTGTATTAGTTTGGCAATTATTGTTTCCTGTACTAATGGTTTACAAGGTCATCTTTGTTATGCTTGTTTTGGGGTTTTTCTTTGAATTCAAGCTCACACACAATATTTCCATACCAAAGTGGATCTCCAGGCAGAAATTTAAGTCAAGCCTTTTGAGGTATTCACACGTACGTTACCCGAGGTAATAAAACATTAATACCTACCTTAATAAAATTTGCGTTGATGTAGTCCGAATCTTGAGTGGGAGTTTTTAACGTCAGTTTAACTCTACTGTGATCAACTGAAATACAGATGATTTTGGAAAAATTACTTCGCAAGCTAAGGAGGTGCGCTCCCCAGCAAAAAAAAAAATATGTCAATTATAGTCAGCCCTCTTAAATAAAAACTCAATTCCTTTAGTTAACCCTAGTTATATGTGCAAATATTCCTCAAAATACAAATATGATTGAGGCTGGAATCTCGGTTGTTGAGCGAAGAAACTGTTAGCCAAAACAGCCACGGGACTCCCTTCGGTCAACAACCACAATCCTGGCCCTTCTGGTTGCAGTCGTTAAGCTGTCACCCAGGTCGCTAATCAGATAGAGTAAAAGAGCTGCTGCCAAAGGATTCCATGTGGAGCTGAAATCCTTCCAACAGGCAGCCTTTTTGATCTCAAACGTTGTTGTTTTTTGGCCGGCAGGAGGGGGTGAAAGCTGCAGGAACAGAGCTAAAATCTTTAGAAATTCAGCTCTGTTCCTGCAGCCCCACAATAAGCTCCCCCCGCCTTCTTTGTGCATGAGGGGAAATCCTTTATGAGACAGCAGCTGAAGATTTCAGCTTCATTCCTGCAACCCATGGGAAATTTCCGCTGCCATTCCTCCCCTGTGCTGGCATCCCAACTGATCTTCCGGGGAAGTCACTAGAGAAGATTACAAACCTTTTCTTGGCGACCGGCTGTAATCATTGCAAATCATAACATTGTAAAGATGTCCCGTTTTATAATGGCTGGAAGGGCTTTACAAGCTGTGAAGCCATCTTTTCAAGGACATTGCAACGTGGAAAAGTCATTAAAAGGCCGGCCGTAAGTCAAGGACTATATGTGGTCTTAGCAGCCCACTAATCTAATCACACAACAGGCAGTGAAAAGAATTACTTCTTTATTTTGTTGCATTGATGAGAAGATAAAAAGCAGCGGAAGAAAACAAAACAAGGCAATTGTCATTATTTAAAATGCCGATACCACAAAGCAGAAATATTTACATATTTAAACTTTCATTTTAATTCTAGTTAAACATTCACAAATGCAGTTTTGGGTTTGTTTTTTTATTTTAAGGTATCACTTTAAATGTCATGTACGTTCAAATAACATACGATCAGAAACTATATACTGTGCACAGTGAATATTCATTCCAGCTTTTCTCTCTTTTTCCCTAAGTTGTAAGAAATATTTTTTGAAAATAGATGGGCATATCTATTAATAGATAGCACAGTAGTTTGGCTATAAAACTTAGTATTTTTTTTAACACTGGAAAGAGTTTTTAAATAGAAGATGCAAGCGTGGCAAACAGAAAAAGGATTAATTTTGCCGGATGAAACATCTTAGGAAAAATATTCTTTTCCGCAAATAATTACCAATTAATTCACCTGTGTACAACACTGTAAATGTTGACGGAAAGATTGAAACATTATTAAAAAGGGATTCAGACTTACATGGCAGTATATCCTTATATCTGTTCTTTTTCACATTTTCTTCTTTTTCACCAGTGATGGTAGGGTAGATCTTTTCTGTTCTATATTTTGTTGACAACCTCCTCAGTCTCTATAATTAAAATGTTCTAAATTGTTACTTATTTAACGGCTCCAAATCCTTTTTTCCATTTAGAGTGTACTTCAAAGAAATAGCTTTCTCTATTTTCTTCTGCAACTTTTTTCCCATGAACTTCTATATTTACATAAACTATAAAGGCTTCCTCACATATACATCATGAACCACTTATTTCCAAAATTAGGGACAAGCTAATACGGGGGGGGGGGGGGGGGAGTACTCTACAGTAGTGGCCAAAATTGTGGAAACCTTGTATTTTTGAGTGTATTTTTGAGGTTTGGTGGCTAATAACAACACTTTTTTTGTTGTTTTTTGGGAGTTTCAAGAGAATTATATTCCACTGCTGGAATGGCCTGGGAATAGCCCAGACCTTCACCCAATGGAAAATCTATGCAGCCGACTAAAGAAACTGGTTAGTCAGAAGCGACCCAGCAATAAAACCCAGTTAATAGAAGCCATCATTCAATCTTTGTTTCCCATTATAACAGCTGCAGAACTAAAAGACTTGGTTCACTCCATGGAAAGACGTTGTAAGGCCGTCATTCATGCTAAAGGTTACCCAAGTATTAACTGACATGGGGATAATTTTTGTATATCTCATTTTTTTTACGTGTTTCACTTTCCTTCTTTATACTGTAACTGCTATTCTAATAGCAAATCCTTCATAAAAGATATTGCATTACATTCTTGATTAAATTATCTTTCCATTAATATAAAATTTTATGGTACTACTCTAAAAAAAAGTGGTGTTATTATCTAGTTTTGGAAAATACACTTTTCCAAAAAGGTTTCCACAATTTTGGCCACTATTGTAGAATTAGCTATCCAACTGTTTGGCTGCGTTCAGAAAAAAAATTACTGAAGCTATTGATAATTAAAAATTGACCGGGTAACTTGGAGCCAAATGAGAGTAAGATATAACACACAGGAATATACACAATTTTCTGATACTTGTTCTTTTTTTTTTTTCAGTCTGCTGAGCTTCGAAGAGGAATGCAGTCGTGTAATACAGTAAAGGCTAAGAATAGAGAAGAATTTTTATTGGAATTGTTAGCTCTCATATTATCAGCTGTAACGGTTTGCATAGATTCTAAGCCACAAAAACATACGCAACATCATTTGCTAAGGGGAACCACCATATAATGAAAAGAAAATGATAAAAAGGCTTATTTTGTGCAACGTAAGTTCAATAAATAAACAATCAAGCACTCCGAGAACAAGGCTAGTAAATTGCTGGTGAACAGACAGTCTGTTTTCGGTCAAAGGGATAAATTCATTTTCAGGTTAAGCGCCAGAAACTGATTTTAAGCCTCCTTCAAAAATAGCATCCACCTTATGCCAGGACCTCAAAGAGTTTTTTACATCATCATGTAGGTCAGGCTCCAAAAACTAAGAAAGACAATAAACAGAATCTTGCCAAACTAAAGCAGGCTATCAACCCCATAAACACATACAGGAAATCCGTGACTTACAACAGTTCATTTAGTGACTGTTCACAGTTACAACAGCACTGAAAAAAATGACCATTTTTCACAGGTATAACCTCTGCAAGTATCTCCATGGTCACATGATCAAAATTCAGGCCCTTGGCGACTGTTTTATGAACAGTTGCGGTGTCTACGGGTCACGTGATCCCCTTTTGCAACTTCCGGATGAGCGAAGTCAATGGGGAAGCCAGATTCACTTAACAACCGGGTTACTAACTTATCCCCTGCAGTGATTCACTTAACGACTGCAGCAAGAAAGGTCGTAAAAATGGGTCAAAACTCACTTAACAAATCTCTCACTTAACAGAAATGTTGGGCTCAATTCTCCAAAGCACCTGAGGGCAGGACAAGAAGCAATGGGTGGAAAATAATCAAGGAGAGAAACAATTTAGGAGAAATTTCCTGACAGTTAAACGATTAACCAGTGGAACAACTTGCCTCCAGAAGTTGTGTATGTTCCAACACTGGAAGTTTTTAAGATGTTGGATAACCATTTGTCTGAAGTGGTGTAGGGTTTCCTGCCTAAGCAGGGGGTTGGACTAGAAGACCTCCAAGGTCCCTTCCTACTCTGTTATTCTATTCTAATCCGTTCCATTCCATTCCATTCCATTCCATTCTATTATTCTATTCTATTCTACTCTATTCTACTTTACATTCTATTCTGTTCTATTCTATTCTATATTCTATATTCTATATTCTATTCTATTCTATATTCTATTCTATTCTATTCTATTCTATTCTAGGTCATAAGTCGAGGACTACCTGTAGTTTGAGAACTATTGGGGAGGACCTGTCTTCACCTTCTTTCACTCACACAAATTATCTAAACTGCATTGTCTCTTCCTCTTCCAAAATGCTCTTCTTCCTTCCCTCCTGGGAATCCAGAGAAGATCCCATCACATGGATTACTGATTTCCTGGACATCTGCCATTGCTCCAGCAGCTTAAAAGCAGGACACACATGATTTTCTCCCATGTTAAATTCATTTAAAAACCCTTTTTAAAGGGTTTTTAACCCTTTAAACTGCCCAAGGAGCTGCTGATCCAGTTCTACAGAGGAATGATTGAGTCTGTCATCTGCACCTCCATAACGGTCTGGTTTGGTTCTGCAACCCAACAAGAAAGACACAGACTTCAGAGGATCGTTAGAACTGCAGAAAAAACAATGGCTACTAACCTGCCTTCCATTGAGAACCTGTATACTGCACAAGTCAAAAAGAGGGCTGGGAAAATATTTACAGACCTCTCGCATCCTGGACATAAACTGTTTCAACTCCTACCCTCAAAACGACACTAAAAGAGCACTGCACTCCAGAACAAATAGACACAAGAACAGGTTTTTCCCAAACGCCATCACTCTGCTAAACAAATAATTCCCTCAACACTGTCAAACTATTCACTAAGTCTGCACTACTATTAATCTTCTCATCGTTCCCATCACCCAACTCCTCCCACTTATGACTGCATGACTGTAACTTTGTTGCTTGTTTCCTTATGATTTATATTGATATTGTTTCCTGATTGCTTATTTGTACCCTATGACTATCATTAAGTGTTGTATCTTATGATTCTTGACGAATGTATCTTGTCTTTTTATTTACACTGAAAGCATATGCACCAAAGACAAATTCCTTGCGTGTCCAATCACACTTGGCCAATAAAGAATTCTATTCTGTTCTATTCTATTCTATTCTATTTTTTTGAGTTCTGCTTGGGAAGTACATGATACGTGAGGGGTGGAGGGGGGAAATGACACACATATGAACAGAAGTTGAATTATTTTTAACCACAAGAATACAATTCCCGATTCAATAGCAAATGTTATCTCTCTTCGTATTCAGGGAAATTAAGTCCAGCACCGTATAGTGGAATTTACACTCTCTCTCTCTCTCTCTCTCTCTCTCCATCAGAGAATATATATACCCAATATTTCTTGGCCAAATTTTTGAGGCACGTCAAGAGAAATCTTAATCCAGTTTGTGTAATTTTGAGCAGTGTTTCTCAACATCCAGCCACAAATGGCTTTTAGGCAAAGCGTAACTTCTGTAGCCAGTTTTTTTTTCAGAAGTGGTTCTGAAACGCCACCACAGGAAATGCTACAACAACCAACTTCATAAAATGAGCCTCTCATATCGTTTCACATGACCCACGAAGGAATGTCTTTACGAAATACAGATTAATTAACCGAAGTTGTCAGTTAGTTGCAACTGCATTGGAATATTTTAAATGGGACAAGTCTTTCCAATAGTGAAAATAAAACCCCTTTTTAGTACCATGTGTAATGAGCAACAAAATACATTGTGCATTAGGTTAATTTTTGTCAACTTCTCCATACGTGTATATTTCATTTTTCCACTGAATCAGTGGCCAGATCAGCACAAGATACAATTCCTAGTGAAAAATACTACAGCAGGGATTATTAGTGATGCAGGTGAAGGAGAGTGCAAAAGTTGGCTTGAAACTCAACATTAAGAAAACTAAGATCATGGCATCTGGCCCTCTCAATTCCTGGCAAATAGATGGGGAAGAAATGGAGGTAGTGACAGATTTTACTTTCCTAGGCTCCAAGATCACCGCAGACGGGGACTACAGCCAAGAAATTAAAAGACGCTTGCTCCTGGGGAGGAAAGCTATGGCAAATCTAGACCGCATACTAAAAAGCAGAGACATCACACTGCCAACAAAAGTGCGTATAGTCAAGGCTGTGGTTTTCCCAGTTGCAATGTATGGCTGTGAAGGCGGGATCATAAGGAAGGCTGAGCGCCAAAGAATGGAGGCCTTTGAACTGTGGTGCTGGAGAAGACTCCAGCGAGTCTCTTGGACTGCAAGGCCATCCAACTGGTCAGTCCTAGAGGAGATCAATCCTGACTGCTCTTTAGAAGGCCAGATCCTGAAGATGAAACTCAAATACTTTGGCCACCTAAGGAGAAGGAAGGACTCACTGGAGAAGAGCCTAATGCTGGGAACGATGGACGGCAAAAGAAGAAAGGAACGACAGAGAACGAGGTGGCTGGATGGAGTCACTGAAGCAGTCGGCGTGAGCTTAAATGGACTCCAGAGGATGGTAGAGGACAGGAAGGCCTGGAGGAATGTTGTCCATGGGGTTGCGATGGGTCGGACACGACTTCGCAACTAACAACGAAGTCCACTTTTTAAGTGTTGGATATTAGAGTCTCCTTGCCATATAACTTCTCTCCCACCTGTACCTACTTGTATTAAAGAAATTTTATTTCTGTACTGACTGACTCTTTCCTGGTGTACAATATTAATCTAAAAAGCATCTCTTGTGTTGTTATTTTTTCTAGAAAGTTTATATTCAATGAAAGCCGCAACACCAGGTACCATATGAATTTGATTGTTTCAGCAATTTATAATCTTATTGTTCCCGAGATTGATTGTTTATTTATTTATTTGTTCATTTTCATCCTGCCTTTTATTATTATTATTTTTTTTAAAAAAAATAATAATTCAGTGCTGGAAGCAAGTAGGGTCATCTGTTTTCGCCGTTGTTTTAAGAATCGAAAACCTGTAAAATGTCACTGATTTTCCGCAGTTACTTACATCTTGTTCTTTAGCGTAATTTTTCAATGGAAGTAGGAAACATGGCTGAAAAAATAACGCATAGAATAGATTGACTGATATTAGGAAGGAGGGAGAAGAAAGAGGAGGAAGAAGAAGAGGAGAAGAAGGAAGAAGAGGAAGGAAGAAGATTCATTTCATTATTGACCCAGAGGCCAGAAAGGGTCTCTTGCTTTAGCAGGGGCTCAGACTAGAAGACCCCAATGGTCCCTTCCAACTCTCAAACTCTGTATTCTGTTTTCAATCAACTAGAATGGCACATCTGCCTTTTTCTAGCCAGACTATACCTATGTTATCAATTTCTAGCTTTAAAAAAAAATCCTTGTACACTGAAATCCAGGCGTTTCTTCAGAATAAGGCTTTTCTTTTTTTCGTTTGCCATTGTTAAGGGCTTCTTCCTGACTCTCCCTTGGTGAAAACAGAAAAAAAACAACACCCCACAAAAAAGAGATGTATTCTAAGAGCGTAATCCACACTACTGAAATGTACAGGAAGTCTCTTTGCTGGGGTGTTTGTTGCTGTTTTTTTAAACTCATTTCTTGGACGAGACGAAGTTGTAACTAGGACAGTCAAGCAACAACTCTTAACGTTCTCCTAGAGCAGGGATGGCTAACCTTTTCCGGACCGAGTGCCCAAAGCGTGCATGCGCGTGTAGGCCCCCTGCATGTGCCCTGCCCCATGCATGCACGTCCCGGGGGCCTGCATGCGCCCCGCCACCCCATGCATGCATGGCCGAGACTTGATGACCAGCTGGCTGGTGAGAGGTGCGCGCATGTGTAGCGGAGCTGAACTGGGGCGACGGCTCGCGTATCTACAGAGAGGGCGCTAGAGGTCTTATCATTGTTAAGATGGTTTCCAGTAAATCTCCCACCTTTGCAGTATCCTTCCCCTGCCACGCCCACCAAACCAAGCCATGCCCACAGAACCGGTAGTAAAAAAATCTGGATTTCACAACTGGTCAGGACTAAAGCAACATACAACGTATTTTATTGCTCTCCAGGAATTGCTAACGAAGATATTTTGTTGACTACAGGCAAGTGTAATACAAGTTGTACTGACAGAGTCGTGGTGAATTGCTTTCATAATTTAAGAAATTCTCTTTCTGCCACCTTCCAGGTATCTATTGCTAATGGGCTAGTTCACATTTATGACCGTCGGTAGTTCTTGGCAAGTAGAATAGAATAGAATAGAATTTTTTATTGGCTAAGTGTGATTGGACACAGAAGGAATTTGTCTTGGTGCATATGCTCTCAGTGTACATAAAAGAAAAAATACGTTCATCAAGGTACAACATTTACAACACAAATGATGGTCAATATATCAATATAAATCATAAGGATTGCCAGCAACAAAGTTACAGTCATACAGTCATAAGTGGGAGGAGATGGGTGATGGGAACGATAAGAAGATTAATAGTAGTGCAGATTTAGTAAATAGTTTGACAATGTTGAAGGAATTATTTGTTTAGCAGAGTGATGGCCTTCGGGAAAAAACTGTTCTTGTGTCAAGTATAAAAGTTGTCGCCTTAATGCGAGTTACCAATTATTATTTTAACACTAGGTTGTTAAAAGTTTAATTTGTTTTATAAACTTAAGACAGCTATTCATGCAAAAGTGTAATTTCTGGTTCATAGAATAATACTGTTTCTACTACAGGTAGCCACCCTTGACTTACACACTTCCATTTAATGACCAGTCAAAGTTACAACTGAAAGAAGGGATTTAAGAGTTGGTAAGAGTACATCGGTGATTTGCTTAACAACCACGGCCAAATGGTTGTAAAAAGGGACAAGGCTCACTTAACAGCTGTCCGGCTTGACAGTGGAAATTTAGGACACATTTGTGGTCATAAGTGGCGGTCAGCCTGTAACAATAAATTATAAATACGTGGAGTCTGGTTTATCCTTCTTAGTCATACTGAGACAGGGCGAATGTCTGTTGAGGTGTGATCCTTTGTCTGAGGTTATTTGTGCTGCTTTACCTAAAAATCTGATGTAGCAAAAATCTCCATTCCCACCCCACTCCAGGGGAAGGATATTGCAAAATCTCCATTCCCACCCCACTCTGCGGCCAGCCAGAGGTGGTATTTGCCGGTTCTCCGAACTGCTCAAAATTTCCGCTACCGGTTCTCCAGAACCTGTCAGAACCTGCTGGATTTCACCCCTGGTCCTGACTCATTTCAGGAGGTCACACTGCAGAGCGAGTTATCGGTGTCGTGCGAGTAAAACAGTAGTAGTGGTGGAGTTTATCAACAGAACTGGCAAAAGCCCAGCCACCTCAGCATTTTAAACCTGATCTTTCTTAGGTTTGCCTTTTATTTAATGGCTTTATAGAAAATATTCTTTCCTAGATAAGGGTATGTCTTTCTAAAGATCAAGCCAGAGGCTCCCATTACGATGAGGGCTAGGGCCTTGAGATAAAGCAGGGGTGTCGAAACTTGTCACGCGCTGGCCACGCCCAGTTTAGCGAAGGGGGGGGAAGTCGCGATACCGTGAGTTTGACACCAATTACCTCAAGGATCAGGTGAGTACAGTAGTTGTATGAGCGGCTCTAAATGACCCTGGCATCTGCATGTAAAGACAGAATATGGTTTCCTTCTGTATGAATGGAGGAGAGGAAAGAAGTAGGAAAAAGAGGGGAGGGGAGGGATTCTCCATTATCCTGTCAGAGCTGAAGAAGTTTCTTTTTGTTTTACCGCGCAGGTCTGGCCTAATGTAATATGATTTTTAATTGGGGTTTTATTATTGTTTTTTATTACTAATTTTAATGGGGTTAGCCAAATTGAATCAGATTTTTAAAATTGTTTTTAATTTTACTGATAAAATTGTTTTTATGTTGGCTGTAAACCGCCCTGAGTCATTAGGAGAAGGGCGGTATAGAAATCAAATAAATCTAATCTAATCTAATCTTGGATGAGAAGTGAAACATCTTCAAAGAAAAAAAAAACTCAAGGATGTCCAGCTGCCTCCTGAAAAAGCACTTTTGGGACAACCATGACCTGGATGACTGAGAATCTCTACAGACGAGCAAAGAGAGAGAAAAAGGAAGGGAAGGGGGGAGGAGGAAAGGAAAAGAAAGGAAAAGGAAAAAGGGAAGGAAAGGAAAGGAAAGGAAAAAGGAAGGAAAAAGGGAAGGAAAGGAAAGGAAAGGAAAAAGGAAGGAAAAAGGGAAGGAAAGGAAAAGGAAAGGAAAAAGGGAAGGGAAGGGAAGGGAAGGGAAGGGAAGGGAAGGAAAGGAAAGGAAAGGAAAGGAAAGGAAAGGAAAGGAAAGGAAAGGAAAGGAAAGGAAAGGAAAGGAAAGGAAAAACTGAAGGTGAAATACAAGCTTAATGTATGTCTATTGTGACTTTTAAGGTCACAATCTCAATCCACAAGCAATAAAAAAATAAAAGCCTTTTAAAAACTCAGGCTCTCTTAATGGAAGAAACATGTAAAATGTGCCCTCTTCCAATTTGCCTACTGACTAAGCCCCAAGGAACCTACATTTTTCTACAAAAGGCCTATTTGTGACTGAGCTCAGCAGAGATTACACAAACAGCCTAGAAAACCCCTTGTACTTGGCGCTTCAACTTCAATAACCCCACCACTGGCTGAATACTGCATTTAAAACAAAAAACAAAAACAACCCACCAGGAATGTAATAGAATAGAATAGAATAGAATAGAATTTTATTGGCCAAGTGTGATTGGACACACAAGGAATTTGTCTTGGTGCATATGCTCTCAGTGTACATAAAAGAAAAGATACGTTCATCAAGGTACAACATTTACAATGTTGCAATGGCTTCCTTATTTCAGACCGGACATCAATTGTGTGTTCTAAAACAGGGCTCCAACCTTGGTCCCTTTAAGACTTGTGGACTTCAACTCCCAGACTCTGGGAATTGAGGTCCACAAGTCTTAAAGGGGCCAAGGTTGGAGACCCCTGTTCTAAAAACAAGATGGGACTGTTCGGTCATAAGCAGTTAACAGATCAGCTTCTGAAAAATGGGCGCTTGTCACCATTATTGCTAGGAACAGAATTAAAAGCCACGTCTCGTTTTGGGAATAAAGTTTCCTCTCTCGCCAATTAATTGGGGAACATTCCTTTTGATCGCTCATAATAAATTTGGCAATTTGGAGGGGCAATCTGCGGAAGACATTTTGAATCCAACCTAGTTTTGCAATCCCCGATGGGATTATGCCACCATTAAAAAGTGAACTTCCTGCTCATCAAAACCATGGCTAAGCCATTCTTTTAAGGAGCTTTGGTCATTTTTTTTATTTTCTTTCTTTCTTTCTTTTTTTCTGGTGCATTTCTTCTCCTCCAAGTGAAAGAATTTCCTTGCCTAAACCAATTAAGTACATTTGTGGAGGAAAAGGTTTGGGAGGGAAGGATAGAAAGCCAGGGGTTTATCTCTAAAGGGGATATGTGGTCATGTGGCTGGCATGACTCAACGCCAAAGACGCACAGAACGCTGTCACCTTCCCACCAAAGGTGGTCCCTGTTTTTCTACTTGCATTTTTGACGTGCGTTTGAACGGCTAGGTTGGCAGAAGCTGGGACAAGTAACGGGAGCTCACCCTCTTAAGCAGCGCTAGGGATTCGAACCGCTAAACTGCCAACCCCTTTCGATCGACAAGCTCAGCGTTTTACCCATAAGCCACCGTGTCCCATGTAAGATTGTACTACCAGGTTGCAAAATGGGCTGCTCCGAAAATAAATATAATATTTTCCAAGCTGCTCTGTTCATGCAGGAGAACCTTTATCATATTTTAAAATACAGAATTATATATATATATATATTGACAGACAACCAGAAAAGGATCCTCAATCCTCAATACAGGTAAAAAAAAAATCACTTAACAAGTGACTCCGTTAGCAACAGAAATTTTGGGCTCAATTGTGATCAGAAGAAGAGGACTACCTCTCTATCTCCATCAATTAAGATATGATCACAGAGCCATCATTAATGTAAGCCTTAGCCCAAAAATAAGCCTCAGTTAAGATTGTCAACCGGACGAAAGCGTTTAGTACCGTATTTCCCCCAAAATAAGACCTAACGGGAAAATAAGCCCTAATACGTCTTTTGGAGCAAAAATTAATATAAGACCCGGTCTTATTTTGGGGAAAACGTGGTATTTATTTCCCGATTGTTTTTTTTTTTAATTTATCATATAAAATCAAGAATGCCCTTTGATTTGGTTCCAGAAACTTTGGTTCGCCTCGTTAGACAAAATACCAATTCTGGCAGGGAAAAAACCCACTGCAGCTTCAGAATTTAAGAATCTGTTCTGTGCTTTATTTCTAAAAGGATTTTAATTCTGGAATCGCCCCCGGAGACAGCTATAAATTACAGATGACAACTCTTCAAGCACACACACACACACCCAGCAGGCACTGTCGAAGGGCATACGCGGTACTCAAATTCAAATTATGTATTTACAGCCAGAGATCAGCAAGCGATAAAACCAAAAAAAAAAAAAGAGAGAGAGAGATTCAAAGACAAGGAAAGAGAAAGGAGGACTGAGTGCGTTTGATGTTAGTTGTTGCCTTGTTTTAACTGCTGTGATAATAAGCTTGGCGATTGTGTAGGCGGTTATGCGGTTTGCCTCTCAGAGAATAAAGTGGGCGTAAAAATCATCCGTACTACCGGGTGCACTTATTTTTTTTTTAAAAGGGGGGGGGGTTGATGTTCTTTCAAAAGCCTTACACAAATTACAGTTTTTTTTAAAAAAACAAACAGGACGAATTATTTCAATTTCCCCCAGAGCCACAATGATGGATGCCTGGCCAACAGTATTCTCTCTTCTAATTTTCTTCCCACCTTCCCCTATCAAATAATCAAAATAATCAAAACTAAAAAGCTGACCTACTGAAATTATTTATTTAGTTTACCCTGTTTCCCTGAAAATAAGACCCAACCGGAAAATAAGTCTTAGCATGATTTTTCAGGATCCTTGTAATGTAAGCCCTACCCCAAATATAAGCCCCAGTTAAGATCATCAACTGGATGGAGGCGTTTAGTACTGTATTTTCCCCAAAATAAGACCTAACTGGAAAAATAAGCCCTAATGCGTATTTGGAGCAAAAATTAATATAAGACCCGGTCTTATTTTGCAGGAAACATGGTATTTATTTCCTGATTGATTCCTGCGTTTTTAATTTATCATATTTATACAGCAACCCGTGTCACAAGTATGGGTTTCCTGACAGTGAGAACAATTAAACAGCGGGCCGACTTGCCTCCAGAAGTTGTGGGAGCTCCGTCACTGGAGCTTTTTAAGAAGATAGGACAGCTATTAAAGACAGATCCAATATGGAAATAAGGAGAAATTTCCTGGCGGTAAGAACAATTAATCGGTGAAATGGCTTGCTTCCAGAAGTTGTGGGTGTTCCAACACTGGAGGTTTTTTTAAAGAAAAGATCGGACAGCCATTTGTCTGAAATGGTATGGGGTGTGTGTGTCTCCTGCTTGAGGAGGGGGTCGGACTAGAAGACCTCCAAGGTCCCTTCCAGCTCTGTTATTCTGTTAAATCTCAACTCTGGAAAACATACAGTCATAAAAAAACCCTAACGATTAAAAAAATCAGCAATTAAATCACCAATCAAAATGACTAATAATAGAACTGTTGTTATGGGCGAGCCATCTTACTATTATATTATCTATAATATATAACATGATATGATATATTATGGTATGGTATGGTATGGTATGGTATGGTATGGTATGGTATGGTATGGTATGGTATGGTATGGTATGGTATGGTATGGTATGGTATGGTATGGTATGGTATGGTATGGTATAATATGGTATAATATAATATAATATAATATAATATAATATAATATAATATAATATAATATAATATAATATAATATAATATAATATATATAATATAATATAATATAATATAATATAATATAATATAATATAATATATATATAATAAAGTGCATAAGTGCACAAAAGTGCCTACTGCTCCTGTCTTATTGTTTCCTTTCAATATAGGTTCTTGTATATAATGTTGTGACAAAATAAATAAATAAAATATAATATAATATAATATAATATAATATAATATAATATAATATAATATAATATAATATAATATAATATAATATAATATAATATAATATAATATAATATGTTTGAAATGTTATTGGATCCTAGAATAGATAGAATTGCTTTCTTCTAGTAAGAACATGTTAGGGTGATTGCAACCCATTGTAAAGCTGCAGGTGTGAATTCATTGAAAATTCAATACCTTGATTGTGTTTAAAACCACTTTTTGGGGGGGGGGGGAAGAAGAGGAGTCTGGCTTATTTTAAATCAGTATAAAATGATAAAAAGTTTTCTCACTGGCTCATAAAACTTTCAGTACTGGTTCAAAGTAGTGTAATTTTTCATTAAGCTTCAAGGGGGGGTGGATGCTTTATTCAGAAAAGATCAAAAGAACATATTGACAGAAGTCTTGCAACAAGAAATCCATCTAGCAGCCCCCAACAAGACACATAGATCAGGCCCCCCTGGACCAGATAATCAGCCAGGTGGAAACTTTGCAGAGTATTTATCAATATTTATGATAAAAGCATCCACAGAATCATTTTGAAGCTAATGGGCATGGAAAGGCAAAAGTGACAACTGAAGTATCAGTCTTTGTTAATTCCCCCGAAGAATTGACGAGGGAGGAATCTGCAATGCCCCCCTCTAAATCCATTTTCACCTAGAATTAATTCAGATTAAAAAGGAAGATTTATTAGGCCACACCCTGGGGTCTCCAAATTTGGCTACGGGTAATGTTTCTTTATGCTTTGATGGTCAGGCAGTCTATCCTACCCTGTTTCCCCTAAAATAAGACATCCCCTGATAATAAGGCCAATTGGGCTTTTGAGTGCATGCGCTAAAATAAGCCCGCCCCGAAAATATTTAACCGCATGCGGAGCCGGTCTGATTTCCTTTGGTTAGGGCAGCGGTTCTCAATCTGTGGGTCAGGACCCCGTTGGGGGTCGAATGATGATTTGCCAGGGGTCGCCTAAGACCATCGGAAATATGGAAAGTATACTTGCGAGTTGAAGAATCGCGCTCCAATGGTTGACTCCACAAGCCAGCTGCAGGCTCTTCAAATCGCTAGCCGAATTCGGCTTCAGGCACGATGAATTAAAAAAGAGAGAAATCTTTGCTCTGATGTCTCCCTCTCAAGCCAGCTGCAATCACTCCCAATCGCTAGCCTAATCTGGCTTCAGGCTTGATAAACTTAATAGGGGAGGAGTCTCCGCTTTAATGCCTCCGTCCTCAAGGCAATCGCAAGCAGTTCAGATCGCTAGCCAATACGGCTTCAGGCGTGATAAATTCAAAATGAAAATAATTTTACAGTTGGGGTCGCCACATCGTGGGGAATTGTATTAAAGGGGTCGCAGCACTATAAAGGTTGAGAACCACTGGGTTAGGGTTAGGGAGACAAAACTGGAAATCAGGTAAGACGGCAAGAGGAGCCCCAACTTGCTCCAGTGCCCCAAAATAATTAAGACGTCCCCGAAAATAAAGCCCAGCATTTATTTCAGGGTTCAAAAAAATATAAGACAAGGTCTTATTTTTGGGGAAACACGGTATCTTTATCAGGATTAGGTGCTGCTGAGTGCATCACAGCATCGATTGTAAAGGTGCATATAGTACAGGTAATCCTTGACTTACAACCGTTCGTTTAGTGACCTTTCAAAGTTACAGCAGCGCTGAAAAAAGTGACTTCTGGCAGGTTTTCACACTTATGACCACTGCAGCATCCCCCATGGTCATGTGGTCGAAATTCAGGCGTTTGGCAACTGACTCTTATTTATTTATTTATTTATTTATTTATTTATTTATGACGGTTGAAGCGTCCTGAGGTCATGTGATCATCTTTTGCGACCTTCTGATGAGCAAAGTCAATGAGGAAGCCAGACTCAACGCGATGGCCGTGTTATTAACGTAACCCCTGCAATGGTTCACTTAACAAGTGTGGCATGGAAGGTCGTAAAATCGGGCAAAAATTAATTGACAAATGTCTCACTTAACAACAGAAATTTTGGGCTCAGTTGTGGTCATAAGTTGAGGATTACCTGTATCCAGGACTGTAGTTTTGGGGGAAGAGAAACATTTTAATTGAAAACATCATTTTTTTTCCCTACATGAGCAGGATCTCTATTATTGGTATTTATTTATCTATGTATCTATTAGATTTGGAGATTATGGACGGCTTACGAGACAGTACTATTTATGCAAAAAAGACAAATGAAAGATAAATTTGTTGTGCTACGTTTGAGTCCCCCATATGATCACACAGGGACCCATTTCCACTAATGTAAAAATATAACAACAAGGGCAAGAATCCTGTCATATTTCAATATAGAAAGCCAGTGATATATACATCTCTAGTCCCATTCGCACACACGCATACATATTCATTCAATCAAACAAAGAAGGGTATTTATAATAAACAAGTTCAGGTTGTCACTCCATATACTCCTCACAAAGTCATGCAATCAGTGCCGCCACAAAATGCCAAAAATAGAAATTTATCTTCCATTTTTGGCCGCTGACAACTATGAATGGAGTTTTCCCCGATGACAGTCACAGACGGCATCTTTCCACACTTTGCATTTTTGTGTGCAAAATAGTGAATTAACACACCCTCTCTTCCACTTCGCAAGAGATTTTCATCCACGTATCGCCCAAACCGAATTCATAGCTGTCCTTTTTGACTGATATTTTACTGTAATTCTTGTTTTGTGATCATTAAATTTTGTGCATTAAGCTTCTCCTTCCTCAATTTTTCTAAAAGTAAATTCATCTGCTTGCCATGGATCGATTTTTTACTAAAAGAAGTATGAGTGAACTATGTTCAGCAAAACAGCTAAAACAATGCCTTAATTTGCGCCTGAGAATATATTCTGAAATAGCGCCGCATAACAAAATCCGTTCCTTCTCTCGTTTATATGACAGGACACTCGACAACAATGTAGAAATTTTACACTCAGCCACAATAGTATCCTTCTGCATTTTGTAAATTATACAAATACAGAATAAAAACATAAGCCCATAAAAGTAGCCCTTGGCTTACAACAAGTTCATTTACTGACCGTTTGAAGTTACGACGGCACTGAAGAAAGTGACTTGTGACCGTTTTTCACACTTACGACCGTTGCAGCGCCCCTACGTTCACGTGATCAAAATTCGGCTGCTTGGCAACCCAACTCACATTTATGACGGTCGTGCCCTGGGTCATGCGATCCCCTTTTTGTGACCTTCTGGCAAGCAAAGTGAAAGTCAGATTCAGTTAACGGCCATATTGCTAACTGAGCAACTGCAGTGGTTAACTGAACAACGGTGGCAAGAAAGGTCGTAAAACGGGGCAAAACTCACTCAACTGGTCTCGCTTAGCAACAAGATATTTTTGGGCTCCGTTGTGGTCATAAGTAGTCACAAAGCAAAGTTGTCTATCCACATATCACCAGGAAGTCTCCAAGCAACTGCCCTATTTCCCAAAGGCCCCATTTCTCCTCCAACCAGGGCTTCCTTTAATCCCTTAGCAGATTTTACCCAACGCTCAAGATGTTATGTTCAGATGCTTTGCACAACCTTCGTATAAATATACACACCTCCTTCCCGGAACAAACCAGATTGCAGCTTTCGATCATGGTGAGAGCTACGGGTTCTTCGACAGAGACAGAGTCAGGACAAAAATTATGACTCACCAAGATCTGTCGTTCTTCGTCTTAATCACAGATCCACGATAGATTGGCCATCTGGTCTAAATAAATAATTTTACTTATTGGTCTAGGACAGGGGGGGTTAAATTCGAGATCCGGCCCGCGGGGTGCTTAGATCTGGCCCGCGGGGTCCCCCTGGAAACAGCGAAGGACCAGCCTGCAGTGCCTCTGCCAGCGAAAACGGAGCTCGGGAGAGCTGTGCGCGGCCCTCCCAGGCTCCGTTTTCAGCCGGGACGGCCTCCTGCAATTCTCTGCCAGGGAAAAAGGAGTTCAGGGGGGCCGTACACGGCCCCCTCGAGCTCCGTTTTTGCTGGCAGAGGACTGCAGGAGGCCATCCCGGCTGAAAACGAGGTCCCTGAGCTCTGTTTTCACTGGTAGAGGGCCATGCCCACTCCATCAATGCCCACCCCGTCCCGGCCACGCCCACCCCGCCCCCATGGTCATACACAACCCTGATGCGGCCCTCAATGAAATCCAGTTTAACACCTCTGGTCTAGGAAAAGGTGGTCACCCTGCAGGTTTGTGAGTGGTGTCGTTAAGAGTTCGTAAGCAAAAAAGACGGCGAGAATTCTCACCCCGCTTTTGCTCAGACATGGCTTTACCTACAAGTCTTCTCCATTATCCTCTATACAAAAGCAAGATATGGAACTTGGAAGATTTCAAAAGATTAAAACATAGCCTTCAAGGTAGAACCATTATTCAGTCCAAAATTTATACTGCCAAGCGAGATCGTTGTTGAGTTTTTAATGCCCCATTTTATGACTTTTTCTTGCCACGGTCCTTAAGTGTCTCTCTGCGCCTGTTAAGTTAGCAACACGGTTGTTAAGTGGATCTGGCTTCCTTGAATGGCTTTGCTGGTCAGAAGGTCACAAGAGGGGATTGCGTGACTCTGGGACACTGCAACGGTCATAAATACGAGTCAGTTTCCAAGCGTCTGAATTTTGATCGCATGATCATGAAGAGGCTGCAAGGGTTGTTAGTTTGGAAAAAACAGAGATAAATCACATTTTAGGGCCGTTGTAACTTTGAACGGTCACTAAATGAACTGTTGTAAATTGAGTACCGATCTTGGAGAGTAAGCTGCAACAGAGGAGACTCAACTCCTTGGGCCTTACCTAAGGCAGCAAACCTGGAGCGAACCTTCCTTGTTAAACCTTCCTGTTTGAATATTAGAAGTTTAGATTGACTGAAAAAACACAAGCCCGTGTGTCGTGTTTCCCCGAAAATAAGACCCAATCAGAAAATAAGTCCTAGCATGAATTTTCAGAATACTCATAATATAAGCCTTACCCCCAAAATAAGCCCCAGTTAAGACTGTCAACCAGACGGATGCTTTTAGAACCATATTTCTCAGAAAGTCAGACCTAACTGGAAAATAAGCCCTAATGTATCTTTTGGAGCAAAATTAATGTAAGACTGGGTCTTATTTTCGGAGAAACACGATAGTAAACCCTCAGTTGACCAAAACTCCAGTAAGATACAACAGATAAATCTTTCAGGAGGACTACCTGTATAGAGTCAAGGAACCCTGAATTTTAAGCTGTTTTTTTTAAAAAAAAACACACAGAGACAAATCGAGAAACAAATAACCAGAATATTATTATTAAAAACCTGGAACCACCCAGGCAGCCAACGTTCAAGCAACCATGTTCTGTCGTGATCGTCTTAATCATCAAGCGTTGAATATCCATGTTCACTGTGAAGGATGTTTTGTGCAGGCGAGAAAAATTGAGCCATTATGGAGAACCAGAGCAGCTGAATGACCACGGATTGTCGAAAGCCAACTAAAACAAGCAGACTGTATGTTCTCACTGGAACAGGCTCTCGAGACATCCGGCGAACTTCAGCAAGTCAGAATGGAAGAGAACAATGGGGAGGATGACCAACATCCTTTTTACACAACAGTCTGACTAAAAGAAAACCCAGGCGTGTTTGAGATCGTCCCAAAGTCTTCTCACAACAGCAAAACCAGAGCAGACCAATTTCCGCGCAAAGAAGGTGGTTCCCAGAGCTGGTGGAAAAAAATCAGCACAGATGCTGAATTTTTTGATACTCAAGACTGGTATTCATGTAAATTGCAATAAAGGCACTGAGCTGGATTATCGATCTGAGATACATCCCCCCCCCCCGTGGCAAAAGACAAGTGTGGGTAGTCCTCAACTTAGGACCGTCATTGAGCCCAACGGAAGCCGTGTGCTCCGTCCCATATTTGGGTGGACCAGGTTGCCCCGATAGACCGGTTTCACTGGAAAAACATTGAGCCCAACATTTACGTTGCTAAGCGAGGCATTCGTTAAGTGAGTTTTGCTCCATTTCACGACCTTTCTGGCCACCGGAATGATTCTGGTCAATCATTGCAGTTGTTAAGTGATTAACATCATCGTTAAGTGAATTTGGCTTCCCCTGTTGACGTTGCTTGTCAGAAGTCATCAAAGGGGATCACACTACCCGGGGACGCTGCGATCGTCATAAATATGAGCCAGTTGCCAAGCATCTGGATTTTGATCACGTGACCCTGAAGGATACTGCAATGGTCGTAAATTGAGAAATGGTCATAAGTTACTTTTTTTCAATACCATTGTAACTTTGAACAGACACTAAATGAACTGCTGTAAGTTGAGGACTACCTATATCCCCTCCTTTGAACATATCTGGAGGCAGACTGGGGCATGCTGCAGAACCTTGCTGTCATAAATTCATGAGTATTGAACAGAGGGGACTTGAACTCATGGTCTGCTACTGCTGTGACCCAGGCCCAAGTAGGTAGTATTAGACGCAATCGGTTCAAAAACAAACAGACTTTATTAGAACAGCTGAGAATTAACTCATTCTAAGCAGTAGTCCAAACTAAATCAAAGCAAATTCTTCATAACACAATTCTTCAGCCTTATCACCAACCTTGGTCTAGTTAGGCAAACTGCCAAAGGCTTTTCTTGGCAAAAGTTCAAAAGCAGAAGATGCCGACAAGAAATAAATGCAGCAAGACAAGGAGCAAGGCTATCAACGTTGTTTTCCGACAAAGAGCCCAAACGCCGTTGCTGGTCTTTTAAGCCTTATGGGAGGGGCCAATCATCTCTTGGCCTTACTCCTGAGTCATCCTCTTTGCTTTAGCTGCTTTTGCCTTCTGGCAGCTGTTCTCATTCGTGCATTAGGAACAGGCTCCTCCTGTTTCTCTGCCTCACTACTGTCAGCTTCTGGGGGCTCCGGAGTCCGCACATCACTCCCCGATGGCCCTGGCCCCACCTCTGCCTCTGACGCAGAGCCCTCATTTGGGCCCTCCCCAGCCTCCAGGAATGGCCCATGTTCTTCCTCAGCCTCATCGCTGTCTGACTCCATTGCCACTTCCACAGTTCTGATGGGCCACAACAGCTACTTTCTAGCCTGGTGCCTTAATCACTAGCCCAAGCAGCCTCTCTTATGCAATTTTTAAGAGAAAAGATCTCAAACTTTCTCAATTTGCACCACTAGGCCAGAACCTGAGCTTTGACCACTGTCTGATAAGAGCTCACTGTGTTTCCCTCAAAAAATTAAAATGCCCCATGGTTTCTCCTATAGGTTTGCTGAGAACTGCAGTCTTAAGAAATCCTGTCACAACAACTCTGAATATAATTCAAAACGTATAGTTTATAAACCGCTTGCCTTACAAGATGTCTCTTGGAAGCTTGCCGTAAAATTATAAAATACGATTTGTATTCCATAAAATAGAATCTGACAGAAGTTGAAGCTTCTGCGAATAAAAAGAATAATAAAGATGCCTTTGCAGTCTGAGAATGGGAGAAATAAAGGCAAGAATAAGTGGCCCCTTCGTGCACGAGAGGCCTAGAGAAAAGAGCAGGTGACGCAGGAGGCCTGTCGACAAAAAAGAAAGGAAAAAAAATACCCAGCTCAAGATGTCAGTCTCAGCACATGTAGCAGCCACTCGCTGACGATCTTAACGATCGATCAAGTCTGTTATGGGAAGGCCGTCTGCCCAGGAGCCTGGACTCTCAGCTACTACAGGAAACCAGATAGATGGATTGATAGGGAGGGAAGGAGGGAGGGAGAGACGGAGGGAGGGGTCAAAGAAGAGGGGGGGGAGAGAGAGGATAGGTAGGTGGGTGGCGATAGATAGATAGATGATAGAGATAGATGATAGATAGATAGAGATAGATGATAGATAGATAGATAGATAGATAGATAGATAGATAGATAGAGATATACTGTAGATGATAGATATACTGTAGATAGATATTAGAGATAGATTAGATATATATTAGAGATAGGTAATTATAGATAGACAGATATTAGAGATAATTAGATAGATATTAGAGATAATTATAGATTAGATATAGCTATAGATATTATAGATGACAGATATTATAATTATAGATATTATATAGACAGATATTATAGATGATATAGATAATTAGATATAATTATAATTATAGATATTATATAATTATAGATATTAGAGATAATTATAGATAGGTAGAGATGATAGAGAGAGATAGATATTAGAGATAGAATTAGAGATAGAAAGATATTAGATAGAGATAGATATTAGAGATAATTATAGATATTAAGAGATAGATAGATGATAGACATATTGTCCGATAGCCTCAAAATCTTCTGCAGAAAGTTCTCAACTTACAACCACAATGGACCCCAAAACTTATGTTACTAAACGAGACATTCGTTAAGTGGGTTTTTCCCCCCTTTTATGACTTTTCTTGCCACACTTGTTAAGTGACTCACTGCAGTTGTAGATTTAGTGACACAGTTGTTTCAATGAATCGGCTTTCCCCATTGTCTCTGCTTGTGGGGACATTGCACCCGTCATAAATATGAGTCAGTTGCCACACGTTTTAAATTTTGATCACGTGACCATGGGGATGCTACAACTGCCAATAAGTGTGCAAAATGGTATATAGGTCACTTTTTTTCCCCACTGTCGTGGTAGCTTTGAAGAGTCACTAAAGGAACTGTTGTGTGTCAAGGACCACCTATACATCTATTACAGCTCTTAATCACCAATATCCTGATGGTTAAAACCACAGTGGTTGGAATGCAGTCCTGCAGGCTACTTCCTCTGACTGCCAATTGCCAGCAAATTTGGTAGTTCGAATCTCTCCAGACTCAAGGTTGAGTCAGCCTTCCGTCCTTCCAAGGTCGGTAAAATGAGGACCCAGATGGTGGGAGGGCAATAGGCTAACTCTGTAAACCGCTCAGAGAAGGCTGTGAAGCTATATATAAGTCTAAGTGCTATTGCTATCCTGCTCGTCTACTAAATTAGCTCAGAGCAGCCTACTGCACGCATAAACATCACCCTAAAACTACGTACCATAGATTCCAACAGAAATTGATTTCTAAAGGCACCTTTATAGGAACTTCGACTAGGAAGTATGAAAAGGCTCAAAAGAGGCCTAGTAAAAAAGAACACAACCAAAGAGGTAGAGGGAGCGGTGGTGTTTACGGAGCTCAGAGCACTGAGGACTGACTTTTCAAAAGGCAGCTTCAGAAAATGAGTTAAGTCTAGATAAGACAGAACATCCGCAATTAGACTTCTTTCAAGGCCTTCGAGAAAATTACGGGAGATCACACCGAAAAAAAAAGTTATTTGTCTAGTTTGCAGCTCAGCGGGATGCAGGAAGGATGACAAGACGAGTTCCCGAGTCAGTGTGTTGTGCAAAAAATTGGAAAACTGCATCGATGTGGGGATGGACACATCATCCGCGTAATGCCTTCCTTCCCTTACACAAAAGTAGGTAGTCACAACAGTAATCCATTTGATACAAAATCTACTGCATTAAAGGTTTTACCGGTTTTAAGTTACTGTTTATTAACTGGGCATCAGGCACCATATTTATTCCTTTCTTGCTGTAAACCACTTAAATTACAAATATTTTATTTTATTAGATTTTTATCCCGCACTTATTACCTTGTAGGTAACTCAATACTTCTTCCTCCTCCTATTTTTCTCCACCACAACCCTGTGAGGTGGGGTTGGGGCTGAGAGAAAGCGACTGGCCCAAGTCACCCAAGTAACTGACTTGGTGGCTCAGTGGCTAAGACACTGAGCTTGTCGATCAGAAAAGTCGGCAGTTCAGTGGTTCGAATCCCTAGTACAAATCTCCTGCGTGAGCAGGGGGTTGGACTAGATGACTTCCAAGGTCCCTTCCAGCTCTCTTACTGTTAACCCCGACGAATTTCGTGCCTAAGATGGGACTAGAACCCACCATCTCCCATTTTCAAACGTGGTGCCTTAACCGCTACACCAAACTGGTCCTCAAATAAGATAATAATAAATAAACTAAACTATAAGTGACATTAAGGCCACCAAGAACAAAAACCAAAGCCAAACATAAACAGAGGCCAAGGGGAAATTCTAACATACACTAGGTCCCAATAGCCACTAAGGATGTTCGGAAAAAGCCAACTTTTAATACCTCCAGGTAGTCCTCGACTTATGACCACAATTGAGCCCAGAATTATGCTGCTGAGCGAGACATCCGTTAAGTGAGTCTTGCCCCATTTTACGACTTTCCTTGCCACATCCGTTAAGTGAATCCCTGCAGTTGTTGAATTAGTAACACGGCCGTTAAGTGAATCTGGCTTCCCCACTGACTTGTGCCAGAACGTCAGAAAACATGAGCACGTGACCCCAGGACATGATCATATGACCCCGGGACCCTGCAAACCGTCATAAATGTGAACCGGTTGTCAAGCATCCGAATTTTAAATCGTGTGAACGTGGGCATGCTGCAGCAAGTGTGAAAAACGCTTGGAAATCGCTGTTTTCAGTGCTGTTGTGACTTCAAACGGTCACTAAATGAACTCCTGTAAATTGAGGACCACCTAGCACTAGTACCATAGAAGATAATCTTGGACGGTAAGCTGCAACAGAGAAAAACCTAACTCCTTGGGCCTTACGTAAGGCAGGAAACCTGGAGCAAACCTACCGTACTAAACCTTACCGTTTGAATATTTGAAATTTAGATTGACCAAAAACACAAGCCCGTGCAGACCAAACCTCAATTTTGCAGTAAAGGATAACAAACAGATAAATCTTTCATTCAAAACTTCATCTGAATTTCATGGATGAATAGTCATTAAATCAAAGACCTGTCCATTAAAGAGGGTTTATTGCAAATGGTGCCATTAATGTCAATTACATAATTGTGTAATTGATGCAAACTGATGTAAGAGAAATAAATTTGGATTTAATGGACAAGCCCTCCAAAGGGTCCATTAAAGTGAGATTTTGCTGCATAAGCTTAATACAGATAGAAACCAATTGGTTGAAATGTAGTCGATAAAGACAAACACTCCCTTGCCCCCCCCCCTTCACATATAAATGGAAAGCACATTTTACTTTATTAGAAGATGCATTATAAAGGCATTTTATTTGTAGCAGGTCTCCCAAAAGAAAATTTTCATTACAGTAAAATATGTAATATTCAATGCATTTTTCAAAAGCTGACATCTGGACTGCAGCAACTCACAGGACAAAGCAAATGTCAGGCGCCGAGTCGACACAAAATTCCCTTTTAAAAATATTTTTAACTCTTCAGAATGTAAATTCGCACACACAAGCTGAAGCCTGAAGATGACGAATGAGACTTCGTCGAAACGTCGCCAAGACATTTCCAATTTTACACGGGAGAAAACCCGAACAACCAAAGACCTATATACAAACACCCGTGAAAACCTCAGAAAACAAATATATATATATATATATATATATATATATATATATATATATATATATATATATATATATATATAGGTCTTTGGTTGTTTGGGTTTTCTCCCGTGTAAAATTGTAAGTGTCTTGGCGACGTTTCGCTCTCATTCGTCATCTTCAGGCTTCAACGATCGCAGCTGTTTCTTCCTTTTAACTGCTAGTGGGGGTTTGAACTGATTGGGTGGGAGCTTGGCTGTGCTCTGATTGGATGGGGGTTTTTCTGTGCTCTGATTGGATGGGGGTGTGTCCTGTGTTGGTGGGGGCTTGGTTGTGCTCAGTCTAATCTGTGCTGCAGGGGGATTTGAGCTGGTGAGCTGCACTGCTGCTGTTTGGCTTCGTGTTCGTGGTCGTGCTACATCTTCGTAGTGGGTGTCAGTCTGCTGCATGTATGGATTGGAGGGGTTTGAAGTGGCTAATGTTGCAGCTGCGGTCTGGCTTCTGGTCCTTGGTCGTGCTTCCTGATCAGTGTAGGTTTGGGTGTGCTTTCTGGGTGGATGTGTGGTGGTGACATCCTGTGTGGACCTCGTGAGTGTGGGTCTGGTGTCATTCCTCGTGTTAGGGATACGTTTGTCAATAAGGGCAGGTTTCCAAATGGCTGGTAGGCGGGAGGTATCATCTCGTTTGTTCATGCTGTGTGGGCGTTTTTCTATCTCGATGGCTTCTCTGATTATTCTGTTGTTAAAGTGTTCAAAAAATTCAAAAAAGAGGAACCAACTTCTTCCCTGGTCCAACACTTTAAAGTCACAGGACACGATATTGACTTTAAAAAGACCAGAACTATCGCCAAAACTGAACACTTTAACAACAGAATAATCAGAGAAGCCATCGAGATAGTAAAACGCCCACACAGCATGAACAAACGAGATGATACCTCCCGCCTCCCCGCCATTTGAAACCTGCCCTTATTGACAAACGATCCCTAACACGAGGAATGACACCAGACCCACACTCACGAGGTCCACACAGGATGTCATCACCACACATCCACCCAGAAAGCACACCCAAACCTACACTGATCAGGAAGCACGACCAAGGACCAGAAGCCAGACCGCAGCTGCAACATTAGCCACTTCAAACCCCTCCAATCCATACATGCAGCAGACTGACCCCCACTACGAAGATGTAGCACCACCACGAACACGGCCAAACAGCAGCAGTGCAGCTCACCAGCTCAAATCCCCTGCAGCACAGATTAGACTGAGCACAACCAAGCCCCCACCAACACAGGACACACCCCATCCAATCAGAGCACAGAAAACCCCATCCAATCAGAGCACAGCCAAGCTCCCACCCAATCAGTTCAAACCCCACTAGCAGTTAAAAGGAAGAAACAGCTGCGATCACACATTGCTCCCAGAAGCACGGTTGAAGCCTGAAGATGACGAATGAGACTTCGTCAAACGTCGCCAAGACACTTCCAATTTTACACGGGAGAAAACCCGAACAACCAAAGACCTATATACAAACACCCGTGAAAACCTCAGAAAACATATATATATATATATATATATATATATATATATATATATATATATATATATCAAACTTCCCATCAAAATTATTTTCTAGCATATGCTGCTCTGGTAACAGACAAGGTTAAGGTTTCAATAGTCTGTATTCCAAGGACAATTAGGATCAAATTTTGCTACGATTTCTATAAATTTGCTGCAGTAGTTTCCACATTCATTTACTTAGCTTTCGACAGCAAGCAGGATACGAGTGGTGCTCAACTTAAAACAGTTCATTTAGTGACCGTTCAAAGTTACGAGGCACCGGAGCAAGTGACTTCAAACCACTGTTCACTTTGGAGCATCCCCATGGTCACATGATCACAACTGAGATGTTTGGCAAACCGACTCATGTTTATGACCTTTGCAGTATCTCAGGGTCATGTGATCACCCCCTACTGGTTAATGGAAAAGCCAGATTCGCTTAACCACCGTGGCAAGACAGGTGGTAAAATGGGGGCAAAACTGACTTAACGTCTCGTTTAGCAACGAAAACCTTGGGCTCAGTGATGGCCATAGATTGAGGGCTACCTGCAAGTGTATACATGGAGCAAAACCCACACTTCACTTAGCACCGATGACGTTACCTAATTGGGTGATAAAATGTCTGCAAGAGAAGAGCGCACCAGGAGTCCCAGAGCTACAAATATTTCAGTCCAGACAATACAAATTATTTCAGTCTAGACCAGGGGTGTCAAATTCATGTTGTCACGTTGTCATCACATGACGTATTACAACTTTCCCGCGTTGGCTAAACTGGGGGTGGGCGTGGCCAATGCATGACGCACGCGTCAAAACTCCGGCCGTGAGTTTGACATCCCTGGTCTAGGACAGTCAGTTATCTGAAATAGTACAGGTTCTCCCACTTGAGCAGGGGGCTGGACTAGAAGACCTCCAAGGTCCCATCCAGCTCTCATTCATTCTATTCTCACTATAAATATTCTCTCCAATGTGGCAGGACGGGGATTTGCACATTCGTTTCACAACATGCCAAGCGGCAAGAGCTCTGACGAAAGACGTTAATGATCACATTTTTAACCTTTATGCAACGTATATTCCAAATTTATGAAACCGTCTGACAGCAGCCGGGAGAAATGTTCCACCGAGGTAACCTCAAAGTATGTGAAAAAACTAGATTTGCATCTGTTTTCTAGATTTCTCTCTTTTTTTTTTGTTTGCTTGTTTAATCTGCCCCGAGGAACAATGGGATCTTTTTCAGCCATGAGAATCCGTTCTTCTTTCCAGGCTATTCCTAAATCAGGAGGAGGAAACGAATTCCTAAATCCACTTCCTCTTCCCCCTGACCCAACTTTCGACAGCTCCTGGATCTTTCACAATATCCCGCAGCTACTCCCCCCACCCACCCCACCCCGTACATCAGGCAGCTCAGTTTGACATGGGCTTCAAAAATTTCTCCCTTCCCAACCGAAAAACACACACAGGAAGGAAAAGGGTTGCTCTCTGCACATGTTCTTTTTTTCTGCTGACTTCCATAGGATGGCCTCGGACGGATCCAGTTAAAAGGAACTTGCACCGCGATCCAAACGGATGTCGCCCCATCCCGTCCGTAGAGCCAAGTGAGGGGGGAGGGATGTTGTAAAAATACATCCAATGGAAGATGGAGCTGGAACCGGGGAAACACATGGGCCGTTTTAAGGCTACCGGCTAAAAAGGGCTGCCAACTCTCCTCAAAAGATCAAAGGAGAGGGGGAAAAAGGGCAAGGAGAGAGAAAGGAAAGGTCTCGATGCCCATTGAAGCAAAGGGGAGAAGGTGGTGGGCAGGAGCTGGAAAGATACACACACACACAACAGAGGCCGGTGTGGAGAAAGAGGAAAAGGGAAGAATTACATCACCGGTCCAGAGGAAAGATTTCAAAAAAAAGAAAAAAGAAAAAAGAAAGAAAAAGGCTCTGCTGTGAATTTGCCCACCTTGATGAAGAGACTGCAATCCCCAGGAAGAGAGAATTGGGGGGGGAAGGAGTGGGGAAAAGGAAGAGGAGAGGAAGGGAGAAAGGAAGGGGAAGGAGATACTGATAAAGGAAGGAGGAGGAGGAGGGAGGAGGGAGGAGGAAGAAAAAGAAAGAGGTCTGGGAAGGAACGAAGGAAGGAGGGAGGAGGGAGGAAAAAGAAAAGGAGGAGGAGGAAGTAAAGGAAGGACTAGAAAAGACAGGAAGGAAGAAAAGGGAAGGAAGGAAAGAAGAAAAGACAAGGAAAGGAAGGGGGAGGGAGGGTGGAAGGAAGGAAAAGGGGTGGGAAGAGAGAAAGGAAGGAGGGAAGAAAGAAAAAAAAGGAGGAGGGAGGGAAGTAAAGGAAGGACTGAAAAGACAGGAAGGAAGGAAGGAAGGAAGGAAAGACAAGAAGGAAGAAAAGGGAAGGAGGGAGAGAGGGGGGGAGGAAGGAAAAGGGGAGGGAAAAGAGAAAGGAAGAAGGGAAGGAGGAAAAAAGAAAAAGGAGGAGGGAGGGAAGGACTGAAAAGACATGAACGAAGGAGGGAGGGAGGGAAGGAAGACAGGAAGGAAGAAAAGACAAGGAAAAGAGGGAGGGAGGGTGGAAGGAAGGAAGGAAAAGGGGAGAGAAAAGAAAAAGGAGGGAGGGAGGGAAGTAAAGGAAGGACTAGGAAGACAAAAAAAACAAGGAAAGGAAGGAGGGAAAAAAAGAAAAAAGGAAGGGAAGGAATAAAAAAGGTGGGGAGGGGGAGAGGAAAGAAGGGGCGCCCCGAGGCCTCTTCCAGGCAGGGCCACACAAAAGGCGGCATCCCTCCTTCCCTGCCAGCCTCCGCATCCATTATTCCTCCCCGGGAGAGAGACGGGGGGGGGGGGGGGTCGACGAGCATCCCTGCGCAGGAGCCCCCCCCCCCCTCCTCCTCCTCCTCCTTCCCCCCCCGCCAGAGAGGGAGCCCCGCCCTTTTTCCCGCCCCGCCCCCACCGCTCGCGCCCCCCCCCACTCCCGCTCCGCTCCCCAGAGCCCGGCGTACCATGAAGTCGGCGGCGAAGTTGTCCTCGCCGTGTCGCTCGGCGTCCTTCATGGCCCTCACGCGCTGGATGAAGCGCCTCAGGATCTCCTCCTGCTCCATCCCTCCGACGCCCCGGCGACCCAGCCTGAGGAGCCGCCCCGCCGCCCGGCTTTCCCGGCCGCTCCCGCCGCCGCCCCGACTTCCGGCCCCTCCTCAGCGAGCCCCCGAAGAGGGCCCCCCGACTTCCTCCCCGCCGCCCGGCCCCTCCCTCCCGCCCTCTCGCTCGTTCTCCGCCAACGCCGAAAGACGGAACGGCGCGAGCCTCCTCTCCTCCCTCCCTCCTTCCCTCCCTCCCCGCTGGCTTGCCTTGCCTGCCCCGCGCGCAGGCGCAGTCCCCGCCGGGCCCCGCCCCCTCGGCGGGTAGGGTCGGCCGCGCGGCGCCGCCGTTGGCTGAGCGGCGGACGACAGTCCTTTCGGATTGGCTCGGCCGCCTAAGTCCCGCCTTCTCGCCGTACCGCGGGAGAGCTTCCTTTTTTTTTTCCCCCCAACACCCCTAAATTATTCCCTGGGAATGGGCTCATCCTACGGTTTCGGATCCAGGGCTTTGGGCTGTACCATTGAGGATGGGGGGGGACGGGGAGGGCGGGTTAGAGAACCTTGGGAATAGTGGCCGGGCTTCAGATGAGGATGAACAATACAGATTAACAGAGTTGGAAGAGGATCTTGGAGGTCATCTAGTCCAACCCCACACCTAAGCAGGAGACCCTACACCGTTTCTGACAAGGGGGCTGAGTTCACCTGGGGTCTATTTTGCCCTCTTGCTTGTGCAGCCCAGTTCTGAAGGTGTTTTGCCAACCCGGGTCAAGAGTCTTGTGTGAATGCTACCAGCAACGCATTTCTTAGTAAACCTGGCAGGTAGCCCGGCTAGATTTTATATGCAAATGTACGCAGGACAAGATCTTGGCTTCTCTATTAGGCACATACCGGGTTCACCTTCCGCCTTTTGCACAGAACTAAAGGTGGGATAATACAGGCAGTGCTTGACTTACGACAGATCCATTTAGTGACCGTTCAAACTGAACCACGGTATCGAAAAGAGTGGCTTGCGGCCATTGTTTTTTACCTTTACAACTGTGGCAGCGCCCCCGCGGTCACACGATCAAAATTCAGACACACCCACACACCCACACGGCGACTGACTCGTATTTACGACGGTTGTAGTGTCCCCCCCCCCGGGAAGATGTGATCATCTCGTGCAACCTTCCCACAAGCAAAAGTCAAGGGGGAAGCCAGATTCGACTTAACAACCTTGCCGCTGACTTAAGAATGGCGGTGAATCACTTTTAACGATGGGGAGGGCAAGGAAGGGTCGTAAAACGGGTGCAAACCTCACTTTGCAAATATCTCGCTTAACCAGAAGAAATTTTGGGCTCTTTGGTGGGCTCAGTTGCGCAAGAACACAGCCAAGCTCAGAGAGCACCATGGGCCTTACAGTCCTCTGCTTATCCTTTTCTTCCATCACAAACCCTTCTAGCACTGATGACGACGCCTAGTTGGGTAATGAAACGTCCTGTGTCAGGAAATTATTATTTGCCTAACTAGTTGGCCAGGCAATATATAAACTAACTATGTATGTTTGTATAAAGGCATGATATTGCTTTAAGGCTGTGCTGCATCATTGCAAGCATCCTGATTGGTTGAGCTCTGTAGCCAATGTATAAAAGGACTCCTAAATTATGGCTTGTGGGGAATCTACAGGGACGCTACAGCATTGTAACCTGATGACATGCTGCAACTGTATATTTGAGCTTTATGATCGTTGCTTGATCATGGCTAGTTACTGATTCCTCAAGATACTGACTGTTGTGAATTGAACTGTGTTTTGCCGAACTGAAAGAAGACCTTGTTTGCTATGCAAGTCTACATTGGTAAGACGACTTGGTATTTGTAACATCCCTGACTTATTGGCTTTATATGTGTATGACCTGGAATTGTTTTTGGACTACGACTTTGCCTTTTCCCTAAAAGTAAAGGAATATCAAACCTCAGTTTGTCTGCAAGTGACTGTTATTGTATACAAGCAGTCTCAGTCGTTTTCATGCGTAGGGTACTCTGCTCAACAGTCCACAATTTTCATTGTGAACCCAGATTACCCAACAAGAAAAACACAGACTTCAGAGGATAATTAGAACTGCAGAAAAAATTATTGCTACCAACTTGCCTTCCATTGAGGACCTGTATACTGCACGAATCAAGAAGAGGGCCGTGAAAATATTTACAGACCCCTCACATCCTGGACATAAACTGTTTCAACTCCTACCCTCAAAACGACGCTATAGAGCACTGCACACCAGAACAACTAGACACAAGAACAGTTTTTTCCCGAAGGCCATCACTCTGCTAAACAAATAATTCCCTCAACACTGTCAGACTATTTACTGAATCTGCACTACTATTAATCGTTTCATAGTTCCCATCACCAATCTCTTTCCACTTATGACTGTATGACTATAACCTTAAGAACACAGCCAACCAACACAGACAGCACTGAGGGCCCTACAGTCCTCCTCTCCCTCCTCCTTCTCCCTGCAAACCCTCCTCCCCCTTAGCACTGATGAAGTTACCTAGCTGGGTAATGAAACGCCTGCAAGAAAACCACCAATCTCAGAGACCACCAAGGACCATGGTTTCATAGATTAGAAATTGGGTAGGCTCACGCAAACAAACTAACACATGTGTCATGAAGGTCAAGCCGCCACAGCTGGGTCTCTATTGCATCGGATACCTAAACCTTTTTTAAATTCAGTGTTATTTAGGGCCAAATATGAATCCAGCTGAGAATTATCCAGATGTGGTGGAGGGTTTTTTGTCTTCTGAAAGTGCGACAGCTGACCATTTCTGCTGGAGACCCGGAAGGAAGTTTAAGCTGACTTCCCAAGAAGGTGACGTGATATTTTTTTCATGATGCAGATGCGAAATTATTTAAAGCAAACAGGAAATGGATTCAGGATGTAAGGTGGACAGCTTTGCTGTCCAGAAATTACGATTAAAAACAAGTCTGGGGCCTTCATTTGCTACTGTATAGATGGGGAATAACAAGATGTCCTTAAGGAAATCTTTATTTGCTCTTTTAAATCTAATAATTCAGAAGAGGTTTATTTCTTGAGGTACATTAATTTCACTTTTGAATAGGGTTATAAAATTAAATTTTAGGCTGCTGCGGTCACCGGATTGGATTTATATCCGCACGCAGACCGATAGAATACGATGGAAATTCAGTATATTGGCATATACTAAATTATTAGAGCCAGTTTGATCTACCGGGTAAGGCTAGGAAGCGGGAAAAGAAAAAAAAATGTTTTATAAACAGGATTAGGTTGGAGAAAAAGAAATTTACTGTATTGAAACAGCTCAACAAATGGTGCCTTCTGATGCATTCGCCTTTAATTCCTACAATTCCCAATCAATGAAGTGGGAAATACATTTTTTTAAAAAAAGAATGTATCTCGATAAAGGTTATTCTATATTCACTCATCTTAAACACTGAATTATTCGTGGCCTCAGTTTGTGCTTTGAGGGATTACACTTTGAAGGCTATTTTGCCTGTTGTTAATTTTCTTTTTCTGTGTATCTCCTGAGCATATGTAAACTATTAATCATGGCAAATTATGTAGGCCGCCCTTGGTTACTAATAGTCTCTCGTGTATCTTTCCAGCCCAAGGCAACGTATGCTACTAATTTCTGGATTGGAACTGAAAACTTCTGGTAAATAATATTTTGAAGTATATTTCATTTATTGTCTCCAAAATCAAAGCACCGTCCACAGTTCCTACTGCTGCACCGGAAAATAAGAATAAGAAAGAAAGAAAAAGGAATAAAAATGGCCTTGAAGATCTTTATCGACTGGGTGTTGAATGTGTAAGATAACAGGGCTTGTGCTACAGGTTGGTAATCCTCGACTTACGACCACAGTTCACCCCGTTGCTAAGCGAGACAGTTGTTAAGTGACGTTTTCCCCGTTTGTTGCCTCCGTTGTTAAGAGAATCATGCAGTGTGTTAAGTTCGTAGCACGGTTGTGAAGTCAGTCTGGCTTCCCCAGAGTCATGACATTGCAACCGTCATAAATGCAGGTGGTCCTCAAGCTACGACCACCATTCAGCCCAAAATTTGCGTTGCTAAGTGAGACATGGGCTAAGTGAATTTGGCCCATTTTCTTGCCACAGTCATTAAGTGAATCACTGCATGTGTTAGGAAGCAGTTGTCAAGCCTCTGAATTTTGATCAAGCGTCGGGGGAGGCGGTTATATGGTCATAAGTCCCTTTTCTTCAGTGCCGTTGTAACTTCGATCGGTCACTAAATGAACTATTCTAAGTTGAGGATTACCTGCACCTGCCAGTTGCCAAGCGTCTCAATTTTGTGGGCGCGACCATGAGGATGCCAAAATGGTCACAAGCGGCGGTGGGTTTGACGTGTTGTTACCATTGGTTCGCCCCCTGCGCGCACCTTCCGTTGCATGAGCCCGGCCTTCCATTCATATGCTTTGCTTGCATACACACCTTCCGCGCATGTGCCCGGCAACAAAAACATGGCTAAATAAGACGGAATAGAGGCGTCTTAGATTTCCGCCACCAGTTCGCCTGAACCGGTCCGAGCCAGTTGAATACCACCTCCAGTGGTGAGTTTCAAATTTTTTTTACTACCGGTTCTGTGGGTGTGGCTTGGTGGGCGTGGCAGGGGAAGGATACTGCAAAATCCCCATTCCTCCCCACTCCAGGGAGAAGGATACTATAAAATCTCCATTCCCTCCCCATTCCAGGGGAAGGATACTGTAAAATCTCCATTCCCACCCCACTCCAGGGGAAGGATATTATAAAATCTCCATTGCCTCCCCCTTCCAGGGGAAGGATACTGTAAAATCCCCATTCCCTCCCCACTAGGGGAAGGATACTATAAAATCTCCATTCCCTCCCCACTCCTGGGAGAAGGATACTATAAAATCTCCATTCCCTCCCCACTCCAGGGGAAGGATATTGTAAAATCTCCATTCCCTCCCCACTCCAGGGGAAGGATACTTCAAAATCCCCATTCCCTCCCCACTCCTGGGAGAAGAATACTATAAAATCTCCATTCCCTTTCCCACTCCAGGGGAAGGATACTGCAAAATTCCCATTCCCTCCCCACTCCTGGGAGAAGGAGACTGCAAAATCTCCATTCCCACCCCACTCCAGGAAAAGGATACTGCAAAATCCCCATTTCTTCCTGATCAGCTGGAACTCGGGAGGCAGAGAATAGATGGGGGCTGGGCCAGTCAGAGGTGGTATTTACCGGGTCTCCGAACTACTCAAAATTCCCGCTACCAGTTCTCCAGAACCAGTCAGAACCTGCCGAAACCCACCTCTGACCACCTCTGGTCATAAGTGTGAATGACAGTCATAAGCCACCTTTTTCAGTTCCATTGTAACTTCCAACGGTCACTAAGCAAATGGTTATGAAGCCGAGGATTTGCCGTATGAAGTTACTGATTGTGATTTCTTCACAGTTGTGCGCCTGCAGGCACGCCATAACATTGAATCGGATGAAACACATAGTCTAAAACGAGGACTCGCCTGAATTTTCGCTCTTCACTTCCTGGTTTGAAAATAATGTACTACGTTTTTAATCTAAAATGAGGTCAGTCTGATGTGATTGACAGATGTGTATGTTGTACACATTAGTGCAGGGGTCTCCAACCTTGGCAACTTTTAAGACTTGTGTCCACAAGTCTTAAAAGTTGCCAAGGTTGGAGACCCCTGCACTAGTTCATCTGTAACAGTCCTGGAAAAATGTCGGAAAAAAATCATAATAATAATTTTTACTGATCTTTGCTTCCAGCACGCTTCACGTATTTTCCTCGTTGTCTTTTGACCTATTATTTCAATTTATCTATTTATATAGATGTTAACATAGTTTAAATTTATATAGGCTGTGCATGCTACAGATATATTTCTGGTTTGCAGGAATTGAGTTAAATCTCAAGTGCCTTGAAACCTCCTTTTTCATAGTCTTTCCGGCCTTCCCAGACTCGCTAACCGAGACCCGCTGTCCTTTTTCTTAACTTTTATTTCCACTGTGGTAGATCTGCGTGGGTGTGGAAGGCATTCAGCTATCTTTAAGGGCTGATTACAGTGTTCAAAATCAGCCTCAGAGAATCTTCCCTCCCAGCAGTCTTCATGGCAGGGCAGGATTTTAAATATATCTTTGGCATCTGGAACAATTCTAAACGCTATAAAAAAAGGAGAAAAAAAGCAACTAACAAGATTGCTAACAGCCTCGTCTTTGTCGTAGTGTTATCACTGCATGCAAGACAAATCTAGAAAGGAGAGCTTTCATCATGCGGTAACATCTGGGGCGTATATGTGGGCGGGTGGGTGGGCTTCACATAATTTAGAATAGAATAGAATAGAATAGAATTTTTTATTGGCCAAGTGTGATTGGACACACAAGGAATTTGTCTTGGTGCATACGCTCTCAGTGTACATAAAAGAAAAGATACGTTCATCAAGAATCATAAGGTACAACACTTAATGATAGTCATAGGGTACAAATAAGCAATAAGGAAACAATGAATGGAAGGGAAGGGAAGGGAAGGGAAGGGAAGGGAAGAGAAGAGAAGAGAAGAGAAGAGAAGAGAAGAGAAGAGAAGAGAAGAGAAGAGAAGAGAAGAGAAGAGTTTATTGGCCAAGTGTGATTGGACACACAAGGAATTTGTCTTGGTGCATATGCTCTCAGTGTACATAAAAGAAAAGATATGTTCATCAAGAATCATAAGGTACAACACTTAATGATAGTCATAGGGTACAAATAAGCAATAAGGAAACAATGAATGGAATGGAATAGAATAGAATAGAATAGAATAGAATAGAATAGAATAGAATAGAATAGAATAGAATAGAATAGAATAGAATAGAATAGAATAGAATTCTTTATTGGCCAAGTGTGATTGGACACACAAGGAATTTGTCTTTGGGGCATACGCTCTCAGTGTACATAAAAAGACAAGATACGTTCATCAAGAATCATAAGGTACGACACTTAATGATAGTCATAGGGTACAAATAAGCAATCAGGAAACAGTATCAGTATAAATCGTAAGGATACGAGCAACGAAGTTACAGTCATACAGTCATAAGTGGAAGGAGATGGGTGATGGGAACGATGAGAAGATTAATAATAGTGCAGATTTAGTAAATAGTTTGACAGTGTTGAGGGAATTATTTGTTTAGCAGAGTGATGGCATTCAGGAAAAAACTATTCTTGTGTCTAGTTGTTCTGATGTACAGTGCTCAATAGCATCGTTTTGAGGGTAGGAGTTAAAATAGTTTATGTCCAGGATGCGAGGGGTCTGTAAATATTTTCACGGCCCTCTTTTTGACTCGTACAGTATACAGGTCCTCAATGGAAGGCAGGTTGGTAGCCATTGTTTTTTCTGCAGTTCTAATTATCCTCTGAAGTCTGTGTCTGTCTTGATGGGTTGCAGAACCGAACCAGACAGTTATGGAGGTGCAAATGACAGACTCAATAATTCCCTTGTAGAACTGAATCAGCAGCTCCTTGGGCAGTTTGAGTTTTCTGAGTCGGTGCAGAAAGAATATTCTTTGTTGTGCTTTTTTGATGACGTTTTTGATGTTAGCTGTCCATTTTAAACAATTCATTAACAATTCATTTAACAAATGTCTCAGTTAGCAACATAAATTTTGTCCTCAATTGTGGTCGTAAGTCGAGGACAACCTGCACAGAGGTATAGCTTCAATATCAGAGTCCATTGGACTTGGGCCCCTATAACCGATATAAATAAATAAAACAAGTGACAGCTGTGGGACTTTTAAAATTTTCTAAAGATATCTGCGGGGTTCAAGTGGAATAACGGAAGAATTCTGTAAAATAAGGCTGGCCACGGACTTCTTCCCACTGAATTATAATTTTTAGAATTGATTTTAAATCCGAAAGAAGAAATTTGATGAAGCTATAAAGAAAAAAAATCGGATGATGAAGGAACTGGGTTGAAAATAAAAAGGCAGCAATTAAAAAAAAATAATTAGAATCCTATCACCAACCTTTCGCACTGAATTTGAAATGGAAATTACAAATCCAGGAAGGCGGTTTCAGCAGTGATGCGTTTCAAATTTTTTTCGTACCGGTTCTCTGGGTGTGGCTTGGTGGGTGTGGCATGGCTTGGTGGGCGTGGTTTGGTGGGCGTGGCAGGGGAAGGATACTGTAAAATCTCCATTCCCTCCCTACTCCAGGGGAAGGATACTATAAAATCTCCATTCCCACCCCACTCTAGGAGAAGGATACTGCAAAATCCCCATTTCCTCCCGATCAGCTGGGACTTGGGAGGCAGAGAATAGATGGGGTTGGAGCCAGTCAGAATTTTTACTACCGGTTCTCCAAACTATGCAAAATTTCCGCTACCGGTTCTCCAGAACTGGTAAGAACCTGCTGAAACCCACCTCTGGGTTTCAGGCAAGGTTTTTATATATAATTTATTCCGTTACATTCATTGCTTTATGTCACATCCTTCATAATGTAAATCACTTGGTTTTTTTTTCCATTTCTTCCAATCGTTTTTCTTTCCACAGGAAAAAAAAAATTACTGAGGAAGAAAACCACATAACCTCTCTGGATGCCAAAACAAGCACTCTCTATTTTCAATAGCATCTGTTGTTATTGTTTCTTTAAAAAAAAATCAACGCTGAGGATATACTATTTTTTCTTCACAGAGAACTTTAATTTCTGCACCGCAGAATCGTGACTAGTTCAGAGTACACGTGTGCTGAACGCAAATAAATCCTTTTAGGTACAAGAAATGGGCTATACAATCTATCATTTTCGTTAAAAATAAAACATATAAAACCAGCGTTGAACTGACACTGTCTCTATTGCTTGAGTTATTGGTATTTTTAGAATAGAATAGAATTTCTTATTGGCCAAGGGAGATTGGACACACAAGGAATTTGTCTTGGTGCATACGCTCTCAGTGTACATACAAGAAAAGATACGTTCATCAAGGTACAACACTCACAACACTTAATGATAGTCATAGGGTACAAATTTAACACTTAATGATGCATATGTATATATACAGTATGTGTGTGTGTGTGTGTGTGTGTGTGTATGTATATAGAATAGAGTAGAGTAGAGTAGAGTAGAGTAGAGTAGAATAGAATAGAATAGAATAGAATAGAATTTTTTATTGGCCAAGTGTGATTGGACACACAAGGAATTTGTCTTTGGTGCATAGGCTCTCAGTGTACATAAAAGAAAAGATACGTTCATCACGGTACAACACTCACAACACTTAATGATAGTCATAGGGTACAAATTTAACACTTAATGATGCATATGTATATATACAGTATGTGTGTGTGTGTGTATGTATATAGAATAGAGTAGAGTAGAGTAGAGTTGAGAAGAATAGAGTAGAGTAGAATAGAATAGAATAGAATAGAATAGAATAGAATTTCTTATTGGCCAAGCATGATAGGATATACAAGGAATTTGTCTTGGTGCATATGCTCTCAGTCTACATAAAAGATATGATAGATAGATAGATAGATAGATAGATAGATAGATAGATAGATAGATAGATAGATAGATAGATAGATAGATAGATAGATAGATAGATAGATAGATAGATAGATAGATAGATAGATAGATAGATAGATCGATCGATCGATAGATAGATAGATAGATAGACAGACAGACAGACCAAATTCTTTATTGGCCAAGTGTGATAGGACACACAAGGAATTTGTCTTGGTGCATATGCTCTCAGTGTACATAAAAGATATGATAGATAGATAGATAGATAGATAGATAGATAGATAGACAGACAGACAGACAGACAGACAGACAGACAGACAGACAGACAGACAGACAGACCAAATTCTTTATTGGCCAAGTGTGATAGGACATACAAGGAATTTGTCTTCGGTGCATAGGCTCTCGGTGTACATAAAAGAAAAGATACCTTCATCAAGAATCATAAGGTGCAACACTTAATGATAGCCATAGGGTACAAATACGCAATCAGGAAACAATCAGTATCAATATCAATCGTAAGGATACGAGCAACAAAGTTATAGTCATACAGTCATAAGTGGAAGAAGATG